>NC_072458.1:4894138-5024138 GCF_027596085.1 Anoplopoma fimbria | reverse complement strand
CTGTGAGACTTAGTTCACAGACCCTGGAAAAAGCTAGTAACTGGACTTTGATTTGAGTTTTTGTCAAACATTTCTAAGGTCTAAACTGAGAAACCCTGTTATGAAGTTGAATTGGCACCACCGTGTGGCCAGAGGTTGGTAGTGCATGAACGTCATAATGAGATGTTGGATGGGCCTAACATATAACACAGGTCTTGTCTTTTATTTATAACTGCTGTAAAACAATTGATATATTGTATTTTAGAGCCATCACAATAGAAGACTAAAATGTATGACAGGCTGAAAATCATTTTATTTCAGGGAAATATTAAACACTGATGAAACACCCTTAAGACTTCACCATTGTCAGCATTTTTTCCTGACTTAAACCCATATGTTCTGTTCCTTCTGATGAAGGAATAAAGACTGGTCTTATGTTTCAAATGATTTTCAGGGTATTCAGTTAAATATCAAAGAAAATGACTGTGGGATGTTTTAACGCAGCTTGATTTAATATTACAGGTTTTTATTATTAAACAAAAAATAACAATTAATGAATCATTTACGGAAAAGGAAACCACTTTATTTGTTATAACACAGTGGCCTTGGACAGAATGATAATTTGCACCTCTCCCAACATTTTTGATCCTCTAGGACTTCTAGAAAATACGAGTGTGGTACAAAAAAAACTGCCGTCAGAAGAACAAAAGACATATGGTGTCCACCCAATAACTTGTTTTATATTTTGTTGAATCTCTCGTTCAATTTCCTCAGGTCTATGCAAATGTCACAATGGCACAAATCATAATTTCATCCGACAACAAAAACAAATGCTCATGCAAGCAACATGGTCAGAAATATATAATAACCAAGAGTTCCTTGACTGAGAATGCAGCAACCTGACAACGCAAATATTTTTACATTCTTAACAATTTGGCTTCATAACTGCAAGATGAACATTCACCTTCTGCAGTTGAGTTGGTGAGCGAGAAACATTTTCCCCTTAATCTGTTTAAATGTGAAGTGAGGGAGTGATGAGAACAATCTGAACGATAAAAAAAAAAAAGAACATGACACACATATAGGTCCAAATATGTAAGACAAAACTATTCATATAATTAAAGAAAATAATACTATAATTATAAAACAAGTCTATGTTGAAGTGTGCACTTAAATCCTGATATTAGCAGACAAGCAGTGATGTAGGAATTACAGTTACAAATGGACTTAAATAAAGGGTGCAAAAAAAGCAGCTAACAGGAGCAAATCAGTGCTTGAGTTGAAGTCAGTAGCCATTGTTGAATATCAGATTGTAACCAGCTAAATATCGTTCCAGCTCGACAGTCGGACACCTTTATATCTCACAGACGATACATCTGTATCTTCATTATTATATTCTCTGCATTCATGTGGAAATTAGGATGCGGACCACGGACTACATACTGAAGTCAAACACTATTAATGTGGGCTACAATAAGAGAATGCCCTCACTTACAGGTGACTTGTATGTTAGTTGATGCATTGTAAGCACGGCATGATGAACTTCTCTAGTGACCGCCAACACAAAAGGCTGTCATTTAAGTATCTGGGTTGTTTTCTGTTATTTAATTAGGGACATTTTCACACATTTCTCGACCTTATTCCATCTGCTGCACCGGTTCCCCATCACTAACTTTCTCATTTCCACTTTCATCCATCGGCTCTGGTCCATCCTCACTGTTTTCCATCTGCTCTGTGGTATCGGCGGGCTGCTGTTCGGGCATTATGAGGTTGTGCTTGACTTTGCTCAGTTCTGTCATGTTAAAGCCGAGGAATATGGCAGTCGTGTTCCTCTTGAGGCTTTTCATGCACTTGCTGCGCTTCTTGCTGAAGTGGGCCGCCAACTCTGCCTTCGTGAGGGACAGCCTCTTACACAGCTCGTCGTTCTCGGTCTTGGTCGCGTAGGGGTTCAGGTTGAAGTATTTGGTTATGAAGTCCCTTCGCTCCTCGCTGCTGCGACGCTCGACCGCGCTGGGCTCCAGCACCAGCTTCACTGTGGGGTCGATCTGAATCAAGGGCTCCGGCGGTGGCGGTGGCGGCGGCGGCGGCGGCAACAGCTTATCCTGCTCTCGCTTCTTGCGCATGGCCGCCTTCTGTTCCCGCTCTCGTTTGTTGGTCTCTAGGACCTCCCTCCACGCAGCCTCCAGCCTCTTCTTCGACAGCTGCTCTGCGTCTGTCTCTGGACGCGCCGCCGTGGGAGCAG
Source organism: Anoplopoma fimbria (assembly GCF_027596085.1). Lineage (NCBI taxonomy): Eukaryota > Metazoa > Chordata > Actinopteri > Perciformes > Anoplopomatidae > Anoplopoma > Anoplopoma fimbria. The sequence goes on along the minus strand of NC_072458.1, from coordinate 5,021,917 downwards.
CTTGAATCAACCGAGCCGGAGCTAACGTTGGTTTCATAGCCAGTCCTTGCGGCATTTGGAAAAAGTAGAGTTGCTGACTGAGCTGCTGAGCGGGTTTTGGCTGCTGTGGTGGTGGTGGTTGTGGTTGTGGTGGTGGCGGTACTGCTGGAGTTTTGGGTGGCGGTTGTTTTGGTGAACACCGGCATCGCTGAATGTGGAGCATCACCGCCTGCTGGGTGACCTTGCCCGTGTACACACCGTTGCAGTATATGCACTTGAAAGCCTCCGTCTTGAGAATAGCATGAATGGTGGGTGCTACTAAGTGTTTTTGCTTCAGGTGCTGGAGGTGTTTGGTTTCATTCTGAAACTTTTCGTCACAGAAGGGGCAGTACGCGCTGTTGATTTTCGCCGTCGCCGTGCAGATGTCCGGCTGGCTGCTGGGCTGCAACTTAAAGAAGATCAGGTCGAGTGAACTTGTGACCAGAGCCAGATTGACCTCAGTGTCTCCTAAGACCTCTTTTGGTGCGGTGGTGTGGACGTCAAAGTAAGGGAACAGGATCCCTCCTATACCTTTAGAGTAGACCCTGTACTTCTGCCTCAGAAAGTCACAGTATGTCTTGCTTGTGGGATTGTGCTGTTTTACGTGCTCAACAAGCTGTTTGATTGAAAAGAACAAAGCTGAGCAGTACAAACAATTCAGGCCATGCAGAAGGTGTTGGAAGACGCTTTTTTCTGATAGAAGAATTTTGCACGTGAGACATTTGACCGTTTTGTCTGGCATCTTTTTCAAGAATGCTGCTCGTGCCGCCAGATTTTCCGAGTTGGACGTGTTGGATTTTTGCTGGTGGGCGACCTCTGTATGCACGTCGAAGACATTAGAAGGGAAAAGTTCATTACAGAGGGGACAAGTAATCCATTTCTTAGTCTGTGGTGTGATGTTCCTTGTTTGTTCAACAGTCTTGAGAGGGGTACTTGTGCTCTGAGAGGCAGGCATTGCTACTTGCAGTGGAGCAAATGTGTATGTGGGCATGCCATTCATCTTGTTGCCAGTTGGGATCAAGTGACTCAGCAGGGACTGCGAGGTCAGCATGGTACCTTGTAGGGTGACTTGGTTCGTTGGTGCATTTTGTGTCTCCACAGCAGGCTTCGCTATAGCTCCAGCTGCCATGTTGGCCCGCAGTCCTGATGGGAGAAGGATCTGCTGCGGTTTTGGAGTATGTTGTGGCAGAGCAGGAGCTAGAGCCATAGGTGCCTGTTTCAGAGACACGTTTGACACTGTGGGAAGTTGGACCATAGATCCCGGGCCTTGAGGCAAAGCACCTCGTAGGGCTATCGTGGCACCAGGCTGGAGCAAACCTTTAGCTTCAGCGCTAGCTAGCTGCACTAGCGCTGACGCTTGAGGGGGCAAAAAAGCCTGGTTGGTTCCGGGGGTACAGAACAGAGTAGTACTGTTTGTTCTTCCTAAATGCTGTAAGGCCACCACAGTCCCAGCAGGTTGGCCATTACTTGGTAAAACCAAGGACTTACTGTTGAACATTTGAGGTTGCTGCGGTTTAGGAGCAATGCTTGGGAATGTCACATATACGCCATTCCCATTAGGTGTTGCCTTAATGGTGAAGTTCTTGTTCTCATAAATCAGACTCTGCACTTGTGTGCTGACTGAATAGTGCGACGGCTCAACCAGCATGTGATGCAACATTTGGTCTAGGTTTCCAGTGTTCACCTTGCACACCTTGCAGCAGTAGACCTTCACAGATGTAGTCCCTTGAGGGAGAAATCTGTAACCGATGTACCGTTCTGCCAAACTGTCCAGGTGCTTGAGGATGATGTGCTTCTTCATCGTGAAGATAGAGGAGGCCGGAAATCCACATCTCCGACACTGGTACCGCTCATTCCCGCGATGGGCGGGTAGAGGCACTTCCCTTTGCGGTTGTATGTAGGTGGCATGGAAGAACAGCATGTGCTTCTTGACAAACTTGGGGTGTCCGATGAAGACGCACTTAGAGCAGGGTGCCAGCGCACAGAATGACTGCACGTATCCATGGCAACGAGAGACATGGCTCCTGAAGTTGTAGATGTTTTGTGAAGAGTACTTGCACATGGTACAGCACAGAGCTCGAGATCGATAAGGCCACTGAAAAGAAAGAGGAATGAACAGAGTTAGAATCTGCACAGTTTGTACCAAATACATAACATTCATACAAAGCTACACACCTTAAGCAATATGAAATGACCACTACTACTTTAATAGGACTGTATGGGTTTACCAACAGGTTAGTAACATTTTTAAACAAATTCTCAGACTAGCAAATGATCATCCAAAATGTAATTTTCACCTTTTTCTGTAGTCTGACATTGTATCCATCTGTGATATCAACCCAAGCAGTTTCCTGAAAGACCTCGTCTTCAGCAGCGTTTTTCTCAGACTTTTCATTGAGATCCTGCACAGTAAACAACACACAAACAAAACAATCTTTTAGTGTAAAACAGACAATCCCATTTGGAAATATAAACCCCAATCTCAATACTATGATAAAAGGTGTTTCTGTTATAAACATTTTGCATTAGATGGCTTGTCCATCTAGCGGTAGGGAATGAGTCGAAGGGACTGTCAGATTCAGCGCTGAGCACAAACCTGCTTTTGGGCTCATTGTCTGTTACCAGTGTAGCATTATAGCATGGCGGGATTAGCAATCTAGCTAACTACTCAGCTATCTGCTAACGATAATTAGCTATCAGCCTGTGACCTGCTGTAAATCTATTTAGGTTATACAAAAGTTAGCACGCTAAAACAGTCACATAGTGAAACCAATGTTTATAGGGAACTGATCTAAGTGCAGATGCTATCACTATTTTAGAGTTATTATATTGTGCAATCAACAGGTACTTCACAATGATAAGTTAAAGCAAAAAAAAATAATTATCTATTGCAACTTAAATGAAAGCAGCAGCCACATTGTAAAACAAGTCTATTTAAAGGTCATACATTCAGCTCTGTGTAAGACGTGTGAGAATACGGAGGCAGTCTTATTGGTAAATAGTTGACACGTGTATTGAGTGTGACTTACTTCAAGATTTGAATTTTAATATTTGACTCCTACTAATGGATTATCCACATTGACCCAATACCACAGAAAATCTCTAGACACTAGACATGACATCATATCGCCCAACCTCACTTGTTGCCATAACAACCAAAGACCAAAAGCCCTCTGAATCCCTCCTTCCTTCTGATCATCATGTTTAAATTCCAATCTGATTTTACATGTTCTCACCTTTAATGAGTATTATTTGTAACTAACATATAAAACACAAAATGCATTTCTCCATTATTATAAGATTGGGTGGTAGGCTGAAATTCTTGACCAATGCATTGCATACTATTCTTGTTATGATTTAACTTTTTGGACAGAAACGCTGATCATCACAACAAAATTAGCTATTATTTAAAAAAACACAAATATAAATATATACTAAGATTACATTTGAGACAACCTTATCTGAAGCGTTAAGGACACTAATATACTAGCTTTAGATCAGACCCAAATCTTTCAAGGTATCTTCAATTGTTAAAACATACCTTCAACAGGTTCTGGCAGTCTTCCAGGCCGATCTCACCAAGGATGTTTTTCACCGCCTTGCGTGCCTTTCGGATCTTCTCAATATTTCCAACTGGATACTGATACATTATTCCTCTGAAGCCTTGTAGAAGAAAACAAGCTTTAATCTTAGCATGAAACTTTAAAAAATAACTATTCGAAAGAAATGAGAAATATCACAGAAATGTCACTTAATCTTTTATTCTATGTACTATGTTAATTATTCTATGTTGCAACTGATTTCACAGTCACAACATTCCCCCAGTCAAGGCCTAGAAAGTCAAAACTATTTCAGTGAAATAATAATTTCCACTTTAAACTGCAGCCCCAATACAGTTGTTTGGTGAAGGCGAAGAAAAATGGCAAATACTTGGAAAGAATGGCAACAGCAAACACAAGCCTGCAGAAAAGTCAACAAGCCTATCATCTAATTATGTTGAATAATACAGTTATTAAACACAAATGGTGTGTCAACTTACAGAGTCTTACTGCTAACGTTAGAAAACTTGCATAAGATATTCAATGATGAACAAACTGTATTTAGAATGAAGTAGTAAAATAATAACTGCATACAGATAATCCCAGGGTACTTTGCTAGAAAAATGACAGACTGAAAATAAAAATGACTGCATAATGCATCATGGATATTTGATCAGCATACACATTGAGGTTCTACAAATAACACAACTGTGCAACAGCTGTTTGTATTCCCACACAGTCAGTCTCTACATGAATAAAACATTCACTTGCTGGGCATTTCTGAGGGGAAATACTAATAAAAACTAATGCTAGGGAGTTAAAACTGTCTTGATTTAAGGTTAGAGCATCTCTGAACTAGCACTGCTGAGTGCAGCCTCCCTCACTGGAGTCATTAAAGCTCCTGCTGGCAGCACGCTGGCAGTGATGAGCCGGAGACGCCGCCTCTTCCCACTGGATGAAGCCCACAGCCTCCTCTCACATATTTACCTCGTCCAAATGTCGGTGCAGATTGACGTTAGTTGTCGCTGTGCCACCTCCGCCAGGGCTTTCCACCGGCCCTCAACTGTGTGTGTGTGTGTGTGTGTGTGTGTGTGTGTGTGTGTGTGTGTGTGTGTGTGTGTGTGTCGGTGAGCTGCGTCTGCTACCACCAGCGCTGCACACAGCGACTCATCCGAGCAGCATCCTCTGTCAACACACAGATGAAGAATGTAATCAAACGTGAACGATGATGTATGCGAAGCCCCTTCTGCGTTAGGCTCCTTTTGTGCTGTGTCCCTTTCTTCCCCTATTGAGGAAAAAAATGGCGCTCAAGTTCAGGATCTGACGTAGCTGTCCAGATTTGCATACAGCACAAACTGACCAATGGGAAGGCTTGTCAGCACAAAAACAGAATAACATTTTATTCTTTCACCAAGTCTTTGAGACGTCGTTCCAGAGTGTCCAGGTGATGCATTTCATATTTATGTTTCTGAATTTCTTGTATTACTTGACTTTTTATTTGGACTTTTCTATTCTACAGCAGATAGCTAGGCCGGGGGCGTGGCTAATGCGACTCCTGCTGGTAGTCACGTGGTACAGATCCAAGGCTAACCAATGAGCTGTCGAGAAAATGAGCTAAATGGGTGGATCCTTGTCATATGACGTCACATCATGCTACTATTTCTAGCCAATTAAATTGGAGCACCATTTTGCTAGAGGTGTTATGGAAATTGATAGTTAAGATGTATTTTCGCTCACATAGCATAAAGTTTTAGGACTTTCTAATGTTTTAAAGAATTACAATAAAATCTTAATCGCTAGCTACCATCGCATAGTTATATATGCCAATAGCGAAACTTAATTTAACATTTTTATGCTTAGTGATACGTGGAAATGTCTGGGGAGGGTACCACAGCTATGGAAGACGTCCTGCGTGGTACCAGTCCCAAAGACCCCGGGGGCCAAGGACTTCAGCAGCTTCAGGCCGGTGGCATTAACATCCCACCTGATGAAGACCCTGGAGCGGCTGGTCCTTGTGCACCTCCGCCCCCTGGTGATCTCATCTTTGGACCCTCTTCAACTCGCCTACCAATCTGGCATCGGGGTGGATGACGCTGTCATCTACCTACTACAAAGATGCCTTTCTCACCTGGAAAAAGCTGGAAGCACTGTGAGAGTCATGTTCTTCGACTTCTCCAGTGCCTTCAACACCATCCAGCCTTTGCTTCTGAGGGACAAGCTGGAGCAGACCGGGGTGGACCACCACCTCACTGCGTGGATCCTGGACTACCTCACCAACCGTCCACAGTATGTGAGGATAAGGGAGTGTGAGTCAGATCGGGTGTCCTGCAGCACAGGGGCCCCACAAGGAACCGTTCTGGCTCCATTCCTCTTCTCCATATACACATCAGACTTCACATACAACTCTGGGCGGCTGTGGCGTAGTGGAGAGCAAGGTAGTTCTCCAATCAGAGGGTCAGTGGTTCGATACCCGGCTTCGGCAGTCGATGTGTCCTTGGGCAAGACACTTAACCCCAAGTTGCTCCCGAAGGCTTGCCGTCGGTGTGGACTGGATGTTGCATGAATGTTAGTTAGAGTCTGATGGTGGCACCTTGCATGGTAGCCTGTCATCAGTGTGTGAATGGGTGAATGATATGTAATATACTACTGACTGTAAGTCGCTTTGGATAAAAGCGTCTGCTAAAATGACTGTAATGTAATGTAATGCTACCTGCCACCTGCAAAAGTTCTCTGACGACTCTGCAATCGTCGGCCTCATCTCCGCCGGCGATGAGAGGGAATACAGAGAACTCAACCAGGACTTCATAGGATGGTGCTGGCGGAACCGCCTCCAGATCAACTCTGGTAAAACCAAAGAGCTGGTGGTGGACTTCCGCCGGGGTAAACACTGTCCTCCGGAATCAGTGAACATCCAGGGACAGGAGATTGTGAAATCTTACAAGTACCTGGGTGTTCACTTGAACAATAAACTGGACTGGACTAATCATACAAATGCACTTTATAAAAAGGGTCAGAGCAGACTGTATCTGCTGAGGAGACTGAGGTCCTTTGGAGTGCAGGGAGCACTCCTGAGGACCTTTTTCAACTCTGTGGTGGCATCAGCCATTTTTTATGCAGTGGTCTGCTGGAGCAGCAGCATCTCAGCAGCCGACAAGAAGAGACTGAACAAGCTTGTCAGGAAGGCCAGCAGTGTGCTGGGGTGTCCACTGGATACGGTGGAGGTGGTGGGAGACAGGAGGGTGATGGCCAAGCTGTCATCCCTGATGAACAACACCTCCCACCCCATGCAGGACACCCTGGCAGCTCTGTGCAGCTCCTTCAGCCACCGGCTGCTTCACCCCCGGTGTGTGAAGGAGAGGTACCGCAGGTCCTTCCTTCCTGCTGCTGTCAGGCTGCACAACCAGCTCTGCTCCCAGCAGACCACATGACACATGACAATAAAAACCTGTGCAATACATTACACTGTGCAATAATAGTTAAAATAGTTTTTTCTGTCTGTAAATATAATATTTCAGTTATTGTTGTTTTTCTACTGTTTCTTATTGCTTATTTATAATACTTTTTTTTTTTATCTTGTCTTTCTTCTACTATGTCTCTTGTGTGCACTTTACTCTACGCTGCTGTAAGCCTGCAAATTTCCCCGCTGCGGGACTAATAAAGGATTATCTTATCTTATCTTATCTTATGTCGATACTTGGAAAAATAGTTATTTAGATTAAAGTTCTTATATTCAACCTTACTACTTACCAATTTCTAAACGTCTTGCACAAATTGAGCAAAACCCAAGCTACCTGTCTGAGTTACAGCCTACCAATAAACCTTTGCGAAGAAAGGTCAGTTTGCTTGGAGACAAATCGACAATTCATCTAAGCAACTTTGTGATGTTACACCAGTCTAAAACTTCTTTGTGGTGGACTCGTAACCTACAATTTCTTGCGTTACCAATCTTCTGTACAATTTTTGAGTACTGAATTATTTTAATAGCTATTTGAAAGTATCATAAGTGTAGATGTTAATGCAGTGTTTATTCACATCAATATACTGTAATTTCCATTACAATTCCCCTCATCTGTCAAATCTAAGTTTGACCTCTTGAAATGTTTTTGGAAGTTCTGTGTCATGAACCAGTTTGGTGTTAAGCTGATGTAACAACTTCATCTACATTTTGACCAACAAGATTAAATCTACCATTGTGCTCTCTGGTCAGGCAATGCAAACCAGGATGATTTAATTTTCTGTGCAAACAGAAGAACAACATGAGATAGTCAAGTGTCAACATTCATAATGGCTGTGCTGCAGCTTAAATTTAAACAGCATTTCAAGCTGATAGCACTGCAGAATTTCCCAAAGGTGAGACTGCAGAAGGACAAGGGAGTTAGATGGCATCATGTCTAGACCCAAGGTAGAGAAGAAAGGGAAAAGAGTTTTTTTTATTCTGTCAGATTCCTTCTTGTCAAATCAGGTGACGTCACCTATCAGAATTGACCACTTGGAGTTCATTGACGTTGCTCAGTCATAGTGAAAAGGCTGTGAATCAAGAAATTTAAAATCTACACTGTCTGTGATGTGACCTTGTAATTGTAAAGTATATTTGTTTTTATGATGCTCTGCGGTGAAGCGTTGTGTGTGCTTTGTTCTTGACAGAATGTGGGTTGTCTGCTATTTGATAATCATCAGCGCCACCACAATCAAATGCACCAACACCATTCCTTCTTTCTTATGCTCTACTCAGCACTTTTTGACCAGGGTGATATACAGTGAATTGTATATCAGTGAAATTATGCAAATTCTTCACTCATCTATTAATCTTATTTCTAATGTAATTTAAATGTCATCTCCTCTACTTAACACAAATCAACACTCACATGAGACACTTAATTAGAGCTATAATGGCTCCTCTTAGAGCATTGTTTGAGATGGGACCCGCTCACATACAACACCAAGGAAGTGTTTCTGTGGCCGTAATTCATTCTGAAGCAGAGGAAATCAATGTTTTGCACATCGATCTGCCCTTGGTATTTTAATGATGTCGAAGTTCAGAGTGAGCAACAACTAAAGCTACCTACTCTATAAATGGCATTGGTCTTATTTAAAAATCAGCACTCCACCATGCTTTATGAACACTCAAGCATGGGTCCTATTGGGAGCTCCACAAGCAGGGGAGAGCTGTGTGTTGTTCAGGGACAGACAGGTCAGGTCACCAAAGTTTCCCTTATCCTCTCGAGCAAGGAGGTCATCCTAGCAACCTGAGCTGGAGTTCCACCTCCAACTTTCTTTACTTATTAAAGATGGCTGGTTAGTTTGAAACAGGCTTCAGGACCTTATAAAAACAGATACTGTAATGTACAGTATCAAGAGGGCAGATAAGACATATTGTAAATGCTGAACTGAATGCAGCAGCAGATTTTACAGATTGAATCCTGTTTTCTGGCTGAAGATCATACCGTTTACCGCTATGTTGTAATATACATCTAAACTGATTCATTTCTCTTTGGGACAATTGATACGGTCATCCAAACACATTAACATACTCTAGAATGGTACCATCAGGATGAAGTGGCCATAAGGGAGATTTTATTCTCTGCTGCAAAATACTGAGCCTAAGCAGCATTAATTTAAGATCAAGTTGTTTCCATGACATTCTACTACTGTACTATAAGAATACACACCAGATCAGAAACAAATGATAAATGATGTTTGCCAGTTAACGGTCAAGATTTTATGTGTAGGAATCTACAACTGTTCGCTGCACCAAAGATCACACATACACAGGATAAGTGATTTCAGTCAGAAATGTATTAAATTAATCACTTTCATTACTTTAACAAGCACAATTTACAGTCAAAAACAGGCTATGGTCCATTAGTGCCTTAGACAAGCAAGTAATTAATACATTAGTCATTTATAACACACAAGGGCAGGATTCTTTAAAAACTGCAGTTCAGTAACAACACCTTTAATTTTTATCAGACATGAGACATTTAGCTGTAAAAAGAGACTATGCATTGTGTGCCTCATAACTTCAGAGAGGCATGAGGAAAAGTCTATTTGTCATTTGCACTGCCTCAGAGAGGTCTGTGTACAGCTAGAATGCCTTTCATGTGAGAGATGTAGACAAATAAATCCACATCTTCCACATACAGATCGTTTATGTTTGAGAAATGTATCCGTTGCTGATTTTTCAGATCCTGTATAAAACAAGGACCGATCCCATGACGAGATACTAATATGAAGATCTGAAAAATCAGAGCTGCGGTGTTAAATGTCACAGTACTTATTTAACCTACAAAAGATTGTGTGCATTTAAACCAGATTAACCTGTCTCTATTAGAGGCAAGGAGTGCATTAGGGTGTATGCAGCTTCTCTGTATTCAAGCTATAGCTCAGCCTAGAGAGAATCTCCCACAGCAATTCCTTCATGCCTTTCGAGTAAAGGGAAACCACTGAGGTCACAAATGGCAATCACAGCACACTTAATCCATGTAGCGTTAAAAAACACATAAATATCTTATCTGGAAAACACTGTTAGATGGTCCACAGTATAATACCTGGGCAAATCACACTCACAAATGGAGCTTTACATTTGCCCCAGTATTATCTGAATCCAATAAATAAAAATGCATTGAGGTGAGCTGCATTAAAGAAATAGGTTATGTCATTGTCATAATTTCATTTAAACAATGCAAAGTGAGGGCTCTGAAGTACAGAATCCACAAGAGGCATTGATACTTTTGAACACTTCAAAAATCATCTACAGACAAAATGTACTGGTGTTGAACAGACACAGGATTTACACGACTGTCAACAGGTAATCAATAGAGAACTTGATTTTAATCAATTGTACATTTTGTAAACTGGATCTGATTTAGGAGAGAAACCACCCAAAACATGTTGGAGGGAGGGAGGGAGGGAGGGAGGGGGTGGGGCGGGTCCCCATCTCCAAAGAGTCGTCCATTTTGTTGCATATTGTCATTGGGGCTGGAGTTCTTTCAGCTGACAGATTTGTTTAGAGTCCATCAGAGCGAGGAGCGAGACTGAGAAGATTATCTTCCAGATCAAATTTTAGACAATTGAGGTATCAAACAACCAATTGTTTTTTCTAGAGGTAAAAAAAGTGAAATTCCTGGAAGAAATAAAAGGACACTGCTTTTTTCCCCAAGGTGGCTGGAATGTTGACCACTTTAAGCCCCTTGTCCCAGATAGCTCACTGACCCCTCTTCTCACATGGTGAAAGCAGAGGCTAAGGGGGATCTGTGTGATATCATACGGGACAGGGCCAGAGGGTAGTTACACACTGTACCGGACCATGGAGAAATTCTTCATGGCACTGTCCAGTGCCACACCAGCCCCCTGCATTTCGTACCTGTGGGCAACACCAAGAATCAAAATGAGTTCCTTGCAAATGCAATCATATTCTTACAACATTTGTATTAGTGGTAAACCTTCACCGGCTAACTCACTCCGTACTCACCAGTCACAAGTGGAGACAGTGTAGTAGACGGGCAGCTGGGGGGAGCTAGAGAGGCAGCTAAACTCCTCCAGGCCACACACTCCCATATTGGAGAAGCAAAGCCAGTCTCCCACACTGAGCTCAGGCAGCAGGCAGCGCTCCACCACCTGGTCCAGCTGGTCCAGTGACGGGCCCCACAGGCTGCTGGGAAACACTCCCTCCTCAGCACACAGCGCATGCTGGAGAGAGGAAACAATCAGAAATTTTACTTATTTAGACCTTCTGTCACAGTAAATGCCATCTCTACTGCATACGGTGAATCATACTCTGCCTGTTAAATGCAAAATATGTTGAATGCAATAATTAAATGATTACAGTTTGCAACTTAAGAAATGATTGGCAGTAAAATCACCAATAAAAATAACTGATGCATCATCATTTGCAAACTGTATCCCTTTGGTGGATAAAATATATTTTTGTTGATATCCCAAACACCCTTATTAGCTAGCAAGCAACCTAACACTGGATAGACATTATTAACTGTTTGTTAGCATCAGGGGTTTGAGGTGTATGAACTTAATTAAAACAGCCATGATTTACCAGAAGAAAAGTCCTTATGTCAGTTTATTTAACAGACACCATTATTTAACTACAGCTCCAGTTTATGTTGTTGTATGCAGAGTCACTTTTAGTTATTTCATGATTGTGAATTAAAGAGAGCGTAGAAGACCGTTTTGGCGGTCCTAATCTGGTAGGAAGTAGTTGGGTAGCAAACTGCCGTTTGTTGGTTGCCAATAATCCTTTTGACACACTTTTGGAGAACACCATGTTTGAGTACCTGAGCTTTGTGTCGTGTAATTCCTGAACCAATTAAGTCTTTATATAGGTCAATATCTATGATTCAATTTGGATCCAGCTTCCTTAAATATTCAGATTCTTCATTGAGTCCTGAATGGGGCTGACTCTCTTGGGTGGAGGCCTACTAACCTTGTGCACTGACGGGGCAGCGATGGAGTTTCCCAGCAGCTTGCGGCTGAATGGACCATAAACACCCTCATTCATGTAGTACAGGAACTCTGTATCTTCAGTGTTCACACCTGTGTAAATACAGTGATGTCAGAAATACAAAACACGGTGTATCATCTAGCAACAGAGGACTTGACTCCTGATGGGTTTGTTGTGATTATGAATTATGAATCTTGAAAAAACAAAAATTAGAACACAAAACCATTTTGTCTTTTCTAAATCCGGAGATAAATATCTGCACATTTTATTTTTACGTATTACAGTCAGATCTAATTAAAATACACAGGACAAAGACAACATCAGAGTATTAAGTCACTCACCTTGAGTGAGGCTGTCCCAGTGACGGTTCACCACCTTTTTGCCGATCACATTGACAGCCAGGCTGAAAGCCGAAGCCACATAGAAGCTGCCTGGCTGGGCCAACACTTGCACACCGGACAGTGGGGGGAAGTAAGCTTCCAGCAGCGGTCTGACTGCAGACTCAACCTGCACACACAAATATGCATTCAGAGGGGGTTTCCAAATAAAAACAAAACATGTGCAAGAACTTCAGCTATTAAATGATTCCAAAGCTGAAATCCATTACTTGATGCACGCTGTTAAGAGAGGCAACTGGTGAGATCTTAAATAGAACAGCGCATCAAAACTTGAACTAAGACTGGCATCTAACATCACTGCTGTGTTTAACGGCTGACTAGCTAGATTAATGAAAATGAATTTGAGTAAACTAGTCATGTCTTCAATAATATGTTGATGGCCACAGAGAATAAAGTAGCTTGAAATGGTGTATATCTATCTAAGTGTTATATTTTCACTTGTGTGTTCATCAGTTATGTTGTGTATTTTGGACCTTGTCTTTGTAGAAAATGTACATTGGCATATGACAGTCTGATTGATGCATCCCCAAAAATATAAAAGTTGTTTACCACTTACTTGTTTGAGCTGAAACTCTGAGCCAGTAAATCCACCACCAATGTCCAGGATGTTCATGTTAAAGCCCAGATCAGCCTGAACAGAGACAGCAAACAATCAGTTGTTATCCTTAATGCAAAAAGCTTTTAGGGATCAGAAAGTCTTGAGTTGTCACATATCTTCTAAATTACTCGGAACTAATCATTTTATGTTTATATATTTTCCAGAAAGTACTGACCCCCATGTCAAACACACAGCGGGCATCTGATAGTGCATGGGTGTAGGCCTGTTGCAGGTCTTGGCAGGAGCTGGGGATGTGGAAGGTCACCCCTACCACCTCGACTCCAAGCTCCTTGGCTGCTTCCAGCAGGTGCCGGCAGCTCTTCAGAGAAAAGCCGAAGGCCATGCTGGTCTCAGCTGCGTGGGCCTCGGTGGTCAACTGCAGCAGCAATCTACAAGATACAACAAAATGTAACATCAGCCAGAGATCAAAACAAGAATGAAACATCCATCTAGGCAAAGTAAGTATGTTTTTGACACCAACAATGAGTTTCCCCAATCGTATGCTAATTTTTAGCCTGTGTCAACATAATGCTTCGATAAACATTAGATTGACACAGTCTACAGTTTTGCAGAATTGCACAAGGATTAAAAAGTAGCCAAGGAAAAAGGTTTGCTTACTTCGCACTAGGGTGCAGGCGTGAAATCTTGGACAACTCTGCCTCATTTTCACACACAAGATGTTGGATGTTGTTCTTGGCTGCGTGCTTGATGTGTGCCAGCTGCTTGCAAACGCCTGACAAAATTATGTTTTCTGGTGGCACGCCGTGCTCCAGCACCAGGCTTACTTCAGTCTGCAGGAAACATGTTAGAGAAATGAAGGCAACAAAGTCTAAAAGCTCCGTCAAAACAATCAAAAGGGTACTAAGTGTGTTGCTTAGGTTAAAAGGGTAATAGTCATCCACTGAATAGTAATTAATTCAGTGCTGGTAATGTTATTTCCCCAAAATGTCAAGTGCTTGAATAAGAGGATGATGCACTGTGCAGTTTGAAAAAATAAATAAAGCAACCCGAGTTAGATTCTTTAAGTTAAAAGCTTACCTTGTTTGCACAAATGAAGCCTAGGCCCAAGGAGGCTAGCACCTCGATGACTGCAGGGCTGCTGTTGCACTTGACTGGGTAGTAGGGCTGTAGCCGTGGCACTGCACTCTGCCAGCAGACATGCTGCCGCATCAGGGCACCGAGGTCTCCCACCACAAACGCACTCTTCTCCACCTGGGAACATAAAGACGTGAAGGCTGCACTGAGTACAAATAGCAACCACTAAACAAACCACACCGATCAAAAGAGACAAAAACAATCTCAGTGCTTATGACAGTGTCATTAAAGCTATTCAAAGCATTTTGAAAAATGATTTCATTGCAACCTGAAGCCATTTAAAAGGCATGCAGGATGAACTGACCAGAGCCTGCTCGCAAATGTGTCCGTCAATGACATCTTCAAGGGTCACTCCTCCCTCCAGGAGTTCAATGATGTAGCTGGGTTTGTCAGCAAGTCCTTTCATCTCAACCGTATTCCGCAAAGCCGATAATCATAAAGAACAGTTAAGCAAGTCAAGGGGTCACGACTGAGCCAATTGGGTCCTGCCGGTATGCAACAAACTGGAAAAGGAGAGGGAGGGGAAAAAAAAAACATGAATTAATATCACCACAATACCCTTTTTTACAGCAGTTAACCAGGCAAATAAAATACACACGCATTCATAGGGCTGATACAATTCTACCTGGATGCATTTCCAGGTTTAAAACCAACAGCTACGCTCGCTATACAGTCTGTAGCACTTTTGGACACAAATATTCTATTATCTGCATTTTTTTATTGTACAATTAATACATTTGTCAAATACACACACTTTGGTTTTTTTTTTTTGCTTTTACCTAAATCTATTGACTTTCTCAAAAACACAACCCCAATTACTCACACTGCGGTTTGCATGTCTAACACAACACTCCTGGACTTTGTTACAGGTGTATGTATATGTAAGCCAACCTGCATGTTTGTTGTGTAAAAGAGACAGTGAGTCACTCACATGGACAAGTCAGGAGATGGACTTGTCCCACTATCAGCTAGGATCCCAAGGTGGCTCAGCGTTGAAGTCAAAGTGCTCCCGGTAGAGAGCCGCCCCTAGGCCCTCTGGGAAGCGCTCATACACCTGTGCAGAGACAGGGGAGCCCTGAGGGACACACACACAGCATGCATACATATGAATACATAGCAAAAACAATGTACCATGTGTTTATAACAAGCCAAATCACAATGCAATGTCGGTCATTTTGATTAATCCCTACAAACTTCACCTCTATTATCTAAGGATCCACGTGTGTTGTTATAATCTCCCACAATCGATACATGAAGCAACTCTCGCGTAGGGTTACGTGGCTTCTGTATTTAACCCAATAACACCCAGTATAACATCCCTGACTAAGCCAACACATCAGCTGACTGTTTATTATATCACTTTTAGTCCACATCATGTAATAAAAGTATCAATAAAACACGGGAGTGCGTGTGTGTGTGTGTGTGTGTGTGTTGATAAGACAAATAGTGTCATAACTTTACAGATTACACATTTATTTGCAATCAGTCACGGAAAGAAACACGGAACCCTTTACCATATATGTCTTTAATATTGACTTGTAGGTAAAAGTGCAGCTGTATTTAACATGTGAAACCTTATCGCGATGAGACGCGGCTGCTCACGTTGAGCTGGCTGCAGACAGCACGTCGGAGGAAGCAGCTCATGTTAGCACTGCGTTGTTAATAACACACATTGACGTCCACACCGGCACACAACCTCCACCCAGCCGCTACCACCGCCTAGCTGGTTTTATCACTACATCTAAATGTAACACGATTCTCAAAAACAGTAGCTCCAATGACTCGGTGCGTCCTGTGAGGCGAGGAGGCAGAACGAGCAGCCCGCCATGTTGAGACTCAACCCCCGTCCGGCTGTACTTACGTGAGATAACGGCCAGAACGTCTCGGGAAATCGTCTTCTCTTTTTCGGCGGAATTTTTAAAGAGTAGTGGGCCCAACGATGTAAGAAAGAAAGAGGGCGGTTTTTGCCATATGCCTTGGATGAGGGAGGCAAGCGGCCCGTGGAGCGGTTGTCTTCTCTACGGGTTGATGGGCGGAGCACGACTGAAGCCGAGGGGAGGAAGTGGGACGAGTAATGGACGGCTGGGGGGGCGTGGCCTAGCGCTCGGTTCAGCCAATGAGCGCTCTGCATTTTTACGACCATACCAAACATGTATTTCCGAATGGCTTACAGGCCGCCGTAGATCTGTGATGTCTATGCAGGTTACATAACCACAAACTTCCCGTAGATGGCCACTCGTTTCAGTCAATCGGTGTAAGACCCTTGCTCTTGTTTTCGTGGGACAATTCAGAGAGAGAGAGAGAGAGAGAGAGAGAGGTTATATTTAGGACAGAATAGCTGAGAAGCTGTTAGCCTGGTTACATCTAATGGGCGTCCAAATAAACAATTAGCAACAAACAATTATACATAAGTAAAAGACACACTATATAAAATATATACACAATTGTAAGATTTATTTATCAGTGAGTACAAAACATAAAACATAACATAACATTAGGTTTGTATTATTATTTAACATAAGTAGCATTTTAATGTTACAGCTACTTCATATACAGCTGGATACCTTTTGTCTTTTTGTATTTTATAAATGTGTTGTGTTTTGTATGTAAAATCGAATGTTAACACGACTAAGCATTCTTTTAAAACATTTGGGCATTCATAGATGTTTTACTTGTTTAATCTTTTTTCCAAGTCTGTCTGAGAATGCAAAAAATATGGCTTTGTTTTTATTCACATGCTGTCAACAATTCTTATTTCACATTCACAATTTCAACAACGGTGTGACACTCACACACTTTTACAACACAGGAACGCAAAACTTACAAAACACGCAGCTAGTCTAGGTTTTGGATATTTTGTTCACGCACATTGAATCTGGGGGATTAATAGATATTAAAGATTCAAAGGCTTTACTGAATATTTCGTTGATCCGTCCTGAAGAAAAACTTTGTCAAGTGCGATAATTATTTATGTGTCATTCAGTTTGATGGGAAGCAATTGATTTGGAGAAATGTCTCTCATAAAGCATGGTGGTCAGGAGTTCAGTACAACAGTGAAAGACTCAGCCTGCAGCCACCTTGGTCGTATGACTTGTATTTCTGTGACACTGGAGCAAAGCGCTGCATGGGTTCATCTGGGTCTGTAGCTGTTTGGCTCTTATCATTGTTTTATGACAGTTACTCCGAGGGACACTGTGTTCACAAAACAATCTGGTGTAGAAAACCTTGGAGTCTTAACAACAGAAAAAACATCCTGGAACGGATATTCCCTTGGCTGGCTGGCCTTCTTTACAGACTCAAAGTGACTTAATTAAATGTATGGATTCATGCAGTACAGTCATGCTCTTGGCCCTGAGGCACACACACACACACACACACACACACACACACACACACACACACACACACACACACACACACACACACACACACACACACACACACACACACACACACACGTATATATAATTCCAAAAACACAAATGGGTTATGCATACTTTCCATTGGATTATGACTTCATAATTAAAATGATCAAGCTTTGATAATTATTTTAAATGGGTATAATGCTGTTTCCTTTAATATATTTAACAATGCAACAACGTTTCAAATAAAGTAAAAAGTAAAAAGTTACTATGTGCTTCAGGGTTCACAACAGAGACCATGAGGGCAGGAGGAAATTAGATTTCATGCTTCAGTCCTGCAGAGTTCAGTTAAATGCCTTCACTGTCTTCAGAAAGGAAACTCAATTTGCAGCAAGAAGTACAATTTACAATTAACTGCATTAATAATCAATTCACAATACCCCAGCATGCAATTCCAAAATTAAATCAAACTTTGAAGAGTTCAGTAAGACAACTTACCTAACTGTAATGGATGTTCAAGTAGCTGGGCAGATATATATATATATATATATATCCACCAGTATCAGCTCATGTTGGTATCTGTCAATACGACATCTGATAAATAACAAGAAAATATCAGCAAAGAAATTCCCTAAACATTTTGTTGCCATTACATAGTTTGTGATCTAGGAAGTACTGACTATTAATTACTATCAACTACTAATAACTGTTATTTCTTAAGTTTAAGATGTCCTACATTGTTCATATGCTGTTTACAATGGGCCTATTTTACAGCACGTATTTGGACATGGAAATAACTTTAGTTGTATCATTTACACATGTGGTTTTCATGTTCTCACTTTGACATGTTTTCCATGAAAAAGGGCTATTCTTAAAAACGTGTCTGCTGATATACCATCCCATTTAACTCTCAAATATTATTATAATTGGTGTCAGTCTAAAATTCCAACATTGGCCAGACTCTTGTATAATAGTGGTATTTACCCTAACTCTAGAGATAACACTGGACATATAGGATCATTTATATCATAATAACGGACAAAGATTGTTGAGAAATTATAAATAGCTGAATCAGTTCATGATCAGTCCACTCTAATGAAACTGACACCTAGAGGCAGGATCTTTTAATTAAGTACAATATACATCCTACCAGAAGAGGGCGACACGACTGATACTGACTGAGCTGTCAAAACAAACCCTCATGCTGCCTTTAATGCCTGTCGAAATTACTATAATTACTTTTTAACCAAAAAATGATGCAGCTGAAATAATCAAAATTCTTGGATTGTGATATGATTTAACAAACTGGAGAGCACGTAATAAATTAACATGATGTAATACTTATCTAAACAATAAGAAGCTAAGAAATTACATCACAGAAAATGTATTTTTCCATCTCCATCCCTCCACTTCTGTACATGATTAACAGGTGCAGCAACAACCAAACACTACATTGCATTTGTACTAGGCCTACTATCATTGATAATGGCAGAGGCCACTTATATACAGTATTTATACTTATATACAGTAGTTATACTTATACACAGTCTGGACTTTCAACCATTTGTCCACCACCAATTTTTTTCTCCATCACTAAGCCATTTCAACAAATGATCAGCTGTACCTGTGCAGATATATGTTTTTTCTTTTTTAAATCAAATCAGTTTTCATGTCTTCCACCAACTGCTTAACAGCTGTTATTTCTGTTTTTTATGTTCATACATTGAATCTCACAAGGACTTGTCGGTCACGTGAAGGCAGCAGCAACTGCGCAGGCGCACAACAACAGTCCTGATCAGCTGACTGTGAGTGAGATGTTATGTTGAAGCTCCTTTGAGTGGAAAAGCTGTTACTATCTGCGCTATGCATGGGAAGCTGCGTCTGTCTAACTGAATCAAACCGTGGGGACCAGATTCTAAAGCCATTAAAAATACCGGTGAGTACGTACATTTACCAATGAATGACGTCGTGACAGCGTGAGACTGCGATGCAAAAAATACTTAAGTATTTAATACTGAATTTAACCACACAAGAACCAGGTCTACTTTGCTAATTAACAGTGTTTTTTTGAGTGAGAATGGTTAACAAATCAAACCCAAAGAGCAGCAGCCCTTAGTCATGAGTAGGTCATGGTGATTCATGAGGAGGATCAGTATTTAGCATGTCCTCTACAGAAACTGATCATATGACTCAATCAATCAGCAGACATGGAGACCAGTCTCTTATGAGTTTTACAAATGCAATCTACCAGTGTGTGTGTGTGTGTGTGTGTGTGTGTGTGTGTGTGTGTGTGTGTGTGTGTGTGTGTGTGTGTGTGTGTGTGTGTGTGTGCAGTGACCATATTACCATCATGGGGATATGTGGAAGTTAATGAATCAGAAGCATCATAGACGTCAAAAGAGGAACAAAATACTTACACAGCTGAAAATCAGTCTTTTATACGGTGGTGGGAAAATACTCATACTCTTTACTTAGGAAATGCAGTTATAGCATGTGAAAATACTCAGTTAAAAATAGAAGCCATACATTACAGTAAAGGTACTTGGGTAAAGGTACCAAAGTATGATCAGCAAAATAAACTTGAATATCAAAAGTCAAAGTTCTCATTATACAAAAAATTATGTATATTATTATGTATATCATATTATTGGACAAGTAACATGTAAGCAGCTTTAAATGTTGTAGCAGTTTGTGGAGAGTCGTTTTCAGCGACTTTATATCCAGTTGATGTGTGTAATGTGTACCAAGGCATCATTGGCATCATCATGTGTTTTGCTTACAAATCATAACATCCAAAGTAACTAGCAACAAATATCAAATGAGTGCAGTGAAGTAAAAATTAAAATATTTTTCTCTGAAATGTAGTGTAGTGGAAGTATTCTGTAGCATAAAATCAGTTTCCCTTAATTTATAGATGTCTGGGTAGTGTTTTTGATAACGTATAGGAGTGGGAAATCTGGATAAAACTTTTTGATACGCCAACTGTCATTTTGTTATTAGCTCTTTTTGACACAATAATATTTGTGGAAAATCAGAGGAGAAACAAGAATTTGTGTTTTTGGCCAATCCAGCAAATCGAACGCTAACAAATCAAAGTACTTCATGTTTTTAATGCAAAAATCATTGAAATAATTACGTTTTAACATTGCCCACAATGGCTCAATACACCCAAAGCTGTTCAAGGAATATCTACCATTCTAAAAAATCATAATAGCAATAATTCTGATGGCTGAATGATTATATTGTCTCACCGTACATATCATCATCACCATTCCTCTCCTTACATTCCATCCTTCTTACGGAGGTCAGAGTCATCAACAGAACAGTAGCCCTGGAACAAACCACAGAGCTCTACTGATACTCTTTCTCTTACTTCACTTTCAGTGACTTCCTCACATCAAAGGCCCGGTGGACAAACCTCTCACAGCCATGACAGAATTCTGGTTGATCTCTGCTCCGGGGGAGAAGACGTGCCAGCAGACCTGGGACAAGCTAATGGTGGCCACAACACGCACCAACAACCTCTCCGCTAACAACAAGTTCAACATCCCTGATCTCAAGGTCAAACACTGCAGTCATGTGTATTCCCCACCACAGGAAATCCCCCTTTAAGCAGCCTAGTGGTGTGTTTTTGTTCATATTTCTGTGTGTTTCTCTAACAGGTCGGAACACTAGATGTTTTGGTGGGTCTGTCGGATGAACTGGCTAAACTAGACACTTTTGTGGAAAGGTAAACCTCTATGTGTTAAGACTTAGCTTAAAGAGTCTGTAAAATTCCCTCTGTATCTGTTAGGTAGCAGGAGACAGTTGTTAGATGAACGAATGAGTCCTGCCTGCTGTTGCCATCTATTGCTTCTCTTGTGTTCATTCCCTGTGTTGTGTTTCAGTGTTGTGAAAAAGGTCGCTCAGTACATGGCCGATGTCCTGGAGGACAGCCGAGACAAAGTCCAGGAGAACCTACTCGCTAATGGAGGTAATTGCTGTTTACTTAATGATCTTGTTTATTAGACCTCAAAGCAAGACATGATATGTTCCAGTGTGTTCAGATGTTCAAACATACAGTCTTTTTAAATTAAAGTGATTAATGTAGATGACTTTAATCTGTTCTACAGTTGACCTGGTCACCTATATCACCAGATTTCAGTGGGACATGGCTAAGTATCCAATCAAACAGTCGCTGAAAAACATCTCTGAGATCATCTCCAAGGTAAAAATCTGTCCTAGTTTGATTTTGCCCATTCATATGTTTGGTGCAGGAAATGATCCTCACTGAACTGATTATAATATATTTCTATACTGGAAACCATCATAATATTTATCATATATTTATAATATCTGTGCGTTTTGGGAAGTACCGGTACGCTGATTTGTTCTCTTCTTTTTCTCTAGCAAGCCACTCAGATAGACAATGACCTGAAGGCCAGAGCTTCAGCCTACAACAACCTGAAGGGAAACCTGCAAAACCTGGAGAGGAAGAATGCGTGAGTTATACCGTACTAATACTGATAACATGAATACACTGTATGTTGTCTGTAATTTGATTGCAGAAGCATTGACCAAAGCCAAATACTGTGGCACTCCTCTAGCTTTATCACAAATGATTAGCTTTTCTTTTATCTTTTAGTTATTTTGTTGTACAGCAGATCAATGTAAAAGTTAGTCCTCATGTAATATTAACCTTCATGACCGCATGTATAAACATCATCCTCGTCCTACACACAGCAGTTGCAAACAGGAACCACAGCAAATCTTCTTCTGTTTCCTATGTTTTCCTATTTCCTGACATCGCTATGGAGTAAAACATGCTTTCCAGCTGTAGCTTCAAAAATGTTTCCAAAATGTAGATGGAATACATGTACAGTACCAGTCAAAAGTTTGGACACACCTTCTCATTCAATGGTTTTTCTTTATTAATATTGAAGACATCCAAACTATTAAAAAAAAATGTTTTCTACATTGTAGATTAATATTGAAGACATCCAAACTATGAAGGAACGCATATGGAATTATGTGGTAAACAAACAAATGCTCAACAAACCAGAATATGTTTTATATTTTAGATTCTTCAAAGTAGTTGAATGAGATGGCAGCCTTTTTGGCACACCTCTATGTATCGCTTCTAAGGAGGATGGGATTGAAATATTAAAATACTTAAAATAGTTTTGTTAAATGTGTAAAATACTTCTGCTCCACACATCGTTAACAAAAACATTTGTATGGCTTTGTGAGAAAGATTCAAGTTGCCTGAGTATCTAATCTGCATCTGTTGTCCTTTAGTGGGAGTTTGTTGACCAGGAGTTTGGCTGACATAGTGAAGAAAGAGGACTTTGTAGTGGACTCTGAGTACCTAATTACCATGCTGGTGGTTGTCCCAAAGTAAGTACCCTTACATCAGTATCAATATATTCAATATTCGGTGGGGTTAGAGTTCTCATGTCATTGTATCTATAGTAGACTTGATGGAGGATCCCCTCTGACTACAGCAGCATAAAAACAGTCAATTATTCAGTCAATTCACCTCAGTCCCATGATGTGGCGTCCCAGAGGCTTCTTCTGCCTCAAAACTCAACACATTTTGGCCATGAAAATGGTCAATTCTTAATCCGTTCAATTTCAGAATAAAATGAAAATCATTTTTTTTAATTTTCACTATTGGGATCAGCCTTAAAATGTAATGTTTGATGTGAAAATACATTGTTATAATATTTCCCTTTCCCCCATCACCAGGACAAGTTATGCTGACTGGCAGAAGACGTATGAAACCCTGTCAGAAATGGTTGTGCCACGCTCCACAAAGTAAGCTTCATAAATTTATAAATGATCAACCAAACGAAGGAGACAATTTTTGTTTTTTGACATATCTGACTTAAAAATAAAATGCAAAGATAACTTGCCGAATTGGCAAACGGACAAAGTTTGTTCCAAAACGAGAGTGAATCTGGTGTTGGCTTAGGCAAGCTGGCGAGCATCTTAACCCTCGTTGAGCCGAGGAAAGGGGACAACCTTAATATTGATATCTTTAATGTCATGCTGTGCGACATCCTTGTGTCCACTACAGTTGCTTCATTAGGTTTCATGCTTTGACTCTGATTAGAATCGGAAACATTTCATGGTTGACCCTTAAAAAGCTACTTATTCGTATTAAAATAGAAAAGATTATGTGGTTGACCTGCAGAAAGCAATTGACCTTTTGAAAACGAGGCCAGATGATTTGAGACGTTATGTCCGGGCTTTTGGACAGACGTGGCTAAGTGCGGTGTGGTAACCTAGCAACCTGTATTCCCAAAACCCATCTGCTGATCCAACAGGAAATGGGAACATCTTTTATATATTATGCAGCTAGGACAGGGGAATATTTCCTTAAGTGATATTTTTTTGTGATTGTTTCTAAGCTCTACTTTATCGATACGTTGTCAAAACCTGCATTCACACCTGGGAGAGATCAAGTGCTTTGGTAATGCAGACTTCATCCTTAATTGCACATACTTTCTATATAATATCTGTAAATTGAGTTCCAGCACACACGGTTGGTTTGTGTTTCTTGCAATGAGTGAGAAGCCAGTGAGGGGTCATGTCCTCATTGCTGCCTTAGTGACTCATACTGAGAAGAGGTAGCTTGTCACCCAACATGTATTGAAGGAAATCAGTTCAATATAGTGAATTCTGACAAAAAATGGATCAGTTAGTTTGAGTTTATCTTTAATAATAATAAAATCACAATAATAATACATTTCATTTGTACAGTGCTTAAGAAAAGGTTCTCAGAGCACTGTACATGATAGTAAAAACAAAAACATTACAAGCAATAACCGTATAAAAACAGCCACAACAATGATGAGGCCAGTGATGTAGATGGGGGCCAGGTTTTGGAGGGCTTTGTAGGTGATGAGGAGAATTTTGAACTGGATTCTTTGGTGAATGGGGAGCCAGTGGAGGTTTTGAAGGACTGGGGTGATGTGATCTCTGGTGCTGGAGTGGGTGAGCAGACGGGCAGCTGACTCTTTAATGTATTGTAGTTTGTGGAGAAAAATGAGAGAGCTGTTGCAGTAGTTGAGTCATCAGGTGATGAATACTGCGTGTACCCAGCTCTCATGTTGAAGCTTAGTAAAGCTGGCACGGGGTGTGCAAGCCAGAAAATAACGTAATCAAGTGCAAAAGGATGCTTAACTTTGTCGTGCACCTAAAACATTTTTTGTAACATGGCACACACAGCATGGGATCAGACCATTTTCGGACACAATTTCACAAATAGTTCACTGATAAAAGCACTACTTACACATATATATTTATTTTGCAGCCAATTCAAATTGTTAACAGGGTATTTAATCTTTGTTTCTTTAGATTGAATGTAATACTTGACTGCTTTCTTTGCAGGGCTTGTACAAAGACATCAAAGTTGTCCATGAATATTAAATACGAGTTAACAGTATAAACAAAGCCATGTGTCTTGTCCTCTCCTCCAGGCTGCTGTTTGAGGACCACGACAGCGGTCTGTTCAGTGTCACTCTCTTCAGGAAGGCTATAGATGACTTCAAGCACAAGGCCAGAGAAAACAAGCAAGTTGATTTTATTTTCCACTTGAGCTGTGTTTCAGTTTTTGTCACTTGAGAGATTTTAGTTTCAGATCGCAGATTATGTCTCCCTTTTGTGTTTTTGTAATGTCGGGGAAATCAACCACAGATAAATGGCAGTAATGATACCTCTTTATTGAAGTGGGCTACTTATTTGTTAACGCAGGAATTGGCTTGTTATGCTCTAAAAAAAAGTCTGCCATTCTATAATAAACACAATTTGTCAGCACTCGACAGTCTCTCCAATTAGCACGACTGAGGGATCTGTGTGTTTTCTTTATCATGTGTCTGTGTGTATGAAGCCCTTTTTCAGATGTGCACTTGAGTGTGTCTGTGTGTGTCTGTGTGTGTGTGTCTGTGTGTGTGTGTGTGTGTGTTCGCTGGCAGCTGATTGCCAGCTCTCTGCTGTGTGTCCTGACTTAGGTTTACGGTGCGTGATTTCCAGTACAATGAGGAGGAGCTGAAGGCCGACAAAGAAGAGATGACACGTTTGTCCACTGACAAGAAGAAACAGTTTGTACGGCTGCTGTTTTCTTCATAAATAGTTTTACTGATTAAGTAGGGAAGGAAGAAATGAATTGAGTCTTAGTGGCTGAAAGCCTGAAACCAGTTTTATATAATTCTGTAATTATGCTTACTGGTAATTCATGAGGATGATTTGAATCAAAAACCATCCAAAATGGGAATTTCAGCCAGTTGACAAGTATATATTCTTAATTAGAAAATATTAAAATGCTGTTTCTGTCCACCCAGGGGCCTTTGGTACGATGGCTGAAAGTGAATTTCAGCGAAGCCTTCATTGCGTGGATTCACATAAAAGCCCTTCGCGTGTTTGTGGAGTCAGTTTTGAGGTAAGCAAGTGAAAACCCAGCAGCCTCCATGAAACACCCTCAGTGAAGTTCATCAGTCTGCTACTCTTTGCAAACTTTGGTATTCCATTCACTCGTCCTCTTTAATGTAGGATTTGTTTCTTCTTGTTTCTTGAGAAAGATGACAGATTGCCTGACAGACTTCTTGTGTTTCATAGATATGGGCTGCCGGTGAACTTCCAGGCGATGCTGCTGCAGCCCAACAAGAAGAACATGAAGAAGCTGAGAGAGGTGCTCTCCGACCTGTACAAACACCTGGACAGCAGCGCAGCGATCATTGATGTGAGTCCCCTTCACTGATTATTTCCAATAAACAATCAAAAAAATGTATTACATTGGTTTCCTCCACCAGTTCAACATATTTTTTTCATGTTTCAGTCATGCAAAATACTTTTTATAACAGACATGACTGAAATTTAAAAGACAGAAAACATGTCTCATTCACCTAATAGGGAGGCTTTGCATTGCCTTATAGGCCCAGAAACAAAGCGGCTCTGCCAAACTTCTGGATTTTTTGCCGCCACTGTTCACCATGCTGAACAAATGGGAAAGCCTTTATATCCTTGTAAATCTATTCTTTATTTGGTACACCAAATCCATCCTGTTTGGTGTGACAGATATTGCCTTGGTTGTTTCATATAGGAACTTCACTCACAAGGTCTGTGGATTATCTTCAGTACCCGGGTCATGATTCCTGGAAAGAGCCATTGCTGTTTAGTTTTTCAAATGTATTCTTTGGAGCTTTGAGCACCAAAAGTAGAGTTTCAGCTAGTTTCATTATATTGGAGATAAGGCAGAAACCTCTACACTCCGCATCTCACACCAAAACAATCTAGATGCATATATAGCACTACAGGTAAGAGGAAAAATATGTATTTTTAAGATAAGACTTAAGACAAACCATGTATATAGTAAAACAACATAATAACAATGGTATCATTAAACTCTAACTGTAATAAAACAAAAGGTATCGAAATATGAATGCAAACAATAATGGTGTGTGTGTGATTATTGGTCTAACTGTGTCTCTGTGTTGCCTGCAGGCCGCTATGGACATCCCAGGGCTGAACTTGAGCCAGCAGGAGTACTACCCCTACGTTTACTACAAGGTTGACTGCAACCTGCTGGACTTCAAAGTCTAGATGCATCTCCTTCCTCATCTCAGCCTCTTTGCGGTAGTTTTCTGATGTGACATGCTCACATCCCCAAGGTTTCATTTAATTCCACCCTGTTTTTCCTGTTTTCATTCCCTTCCTCTTGTCCTCTCTGATGCTCCCGGTACATCCCTAGGTCAATATTGAAGAAGTTGTATATTGAACTTCTGTTCTAATATACTTGACAAATATAGGCCATCATTTTGGGGTTTTTTTCGCTTCCTTTTTTTACTTCCTTTCACATTCCCCATCAAAGGACATAAAATTGCTGCATTTTTATTGTTGTTTTTCTCTACTGTCCTCATACTTTATTAAAAGCAACAAAAACGGTACATTTGTGGGGAAAATGGGAAGAAATATAAATGTATGTTAAATATAGTATTTATTTAAAGCCTCTAAAATCAGTGAATATGTTTTTGTTTGGTTCAGTTTTTGAAAGTGATGTGTTTTAGCTCCATGTAAGGAATGTCTGTTTACAAGTAGATGTCGACCATTGTCTCCCCCCTCTAAAGCTGTAATCCTGTGAAACACTGAGACGGATCCATTTACTGTATAAAGAAGCAATATGTTTGCTGATTGAATGCTCCTATCATTTCTGTATATTAAGCAGTTTGAGAAAACAATAATGGGTCTATGTGCAAATACTGTATTGTCAGTATAACTGATAATGACACCACATATTTAAAATAAATGTGAAATATAACTGACTTTGGCTCACTGTTCTTTTTAACTGCAGAATAAAGTTTATAAATGTTCTCAGGCTGATATTAACCAATACTAGAATTACTATCAGTTTTATATGAAGAGAATAAAGTATAAGAAGAAAACAAAATCTTAGAAATGGATACAAAATAAAATCTAGTTCTAAGTTTACTTATAATGCAAACTTGTTGGAAGCGAACAGTTCAAGCACAATCAAGCATTTATTTTCTATTGTGCTACATAAGATAAGTTTAGTATTTTGAAAAAATAATGTAAGCATATGTAAGCAACATAAAGTACAAAGAAGGAAGTCATTAATAAGGTTTAAGTAGGGAAATTATAAAATTTTGAAATGAAGGTTTGACTTTGGGTGCTATTTAGTTAGTTTTAAGAGTTTTTTTTCTCCTTTTGGGTTCTGTATAAATATCTTCCTCTACTACTACAAGATTCCTTTCTAATAAATCTCCCTTTATAAAGCAGTTATAAGTTGTAACTATGGGCTGTATTTATGGTTAAAGTATTTACGGATAGATCAAGCCATTAATAATTACAACTTGAGGATTCCCAAAAAGTGTTATTTTATAGCTCTTTAATTAATCAGAAAGACTGCAACCTCTGGAGCATCTGAACCAAAAATCAATTTATTAACATCTTTGTAATGTTCACAATTGCAGATTGGATTGAATTTTGTAAAACCCCTTTATTACTCAAACATTTTAGCAGACAAACAAATGTGTTTATAAAAGTATATTTGTATTTCTTTTGAAGTCTTCTCTAATTTTGTTCTTGTTATCTGTTTTAAATTGTCACTGTTGGTATGATTTTCTTATTGTTTCATATGTTTGGCTTTTGTAAAGCACTGTGATACTTGAAAAAAACTTTTTAATTAGCCTTATTATATCATTTGAGGGACCAGGGCTATTAACATTTTGTAACCTTCAGATGCGGGCTTCTTAAAAAGGTGAAATCTCATGATACTTTATTAATGGATTTGATTACACTTATAGCTGCCTTATTTCCAAATAGATGGATAAATACTTTAAAGTTTTTTTTTCCACAACCTGTAAACCCCAAATTCTTTGTAAACAATCCTCTTTTGATTCTTTTTGATTATTCAACTAAAAAATGAATCAGTAAAATACTCTAAAAGAGCAAGAAATATTAAAACCATTAATGGTTTCGGGTACACTTTAAAGGAGTTGTTTATTTACAACTATACTCCTCCTGTGGGGACTCATAAGTGGAAAATGGTGCATAAACACATACTGAATTAATGACAATATAGTAAAACAGTTATAAAATGTAAAACACGTGTTAATAGGAGCAGCTGTTATTGACAAATAGCTGTACATTAATAAACACAAAACCATGTTCTTACAGCAGCTTAGCCTACAGCAAGGCAACATTTTAAACTATGTATTTAATGTTTTGTTTAGCTATCATCCACGCTGAATAGGGGGACTTAAAGTAAAGTGAGATTTTGATTGGTCCAGGCGAATATTTTCATGATGACGACGGTGACGTAGTTGAGATCCCTCGCAGCCAATCAGAGGTCGTGCAGTTGGATGACGCAGGTAGCTCCGGTGTGTGTTAGTGCTGGTCAGCTGCTGTAGTCTGTGGAGAGAGAGCAGCATCAACATCAGCAAGCGGCTCTGATGATGATGATGGAGCCGGAACCTCGGACTGAGCCGCAGTAGAGACCCGGGAGAGAGGATGCTGCCTGCTGTCCTGAGACAACCCGAGTCGTGTTTAGCTCCGTGTGACAGCCGCAACCACCGTGGATGATTTTCCCGATGGGTTGTGGAGGGAGTCGGGCGGACGCGATCATCGAGCCGAGGTACCATGAGAGCTGGACCAGAGAAACCGAATCGACGTGGCTCACCAATACGGACGTAGAGACCTCTCTGCCGGTGGCGAACAGTAAGATCCTCCGTTTGTGTCTGTCTGCACTGCAACGTCTCTTATGGCATGTACAACAGGCCACATCACAGTTCCTAAAATGAGATTATGATGCACATAGGGATCACAAGAAAGCTAAAAAAAAAAAAAAAAGCCCACTCTAACTGCCAGCTGTCAACTCCCTAACATAGCAGTTTTGCATCTCTACTATTGTCTTAATGTGTAAAAAAAAAATGACACATGATAATCTAATCCTTTACTGTTGTCCAAAAGGTAAAGCTCTGGAGGCCAGTCTGAGGGAGAAGAGGATGGTGAACACTGGCACCCAGTGTGGGAAGCAGGCCCTCACGTCCACTGGCTCCAACCACCAGAGGAGACCCAGACGCTCCTTGAGTGATGTAGGTGTCACTGGTAGCAGGTATTGACACATCTGACCGCTAAACATCAACACCAACACCAACAGCCTCTATATTTGCACACATGGTGACGTTACAGGCCTTGAGACCCAACAGCGTGACATACTGTACCTGTTCTCTGACGTTGTATATCTCATATGCAGTGTTTGAAAGTCC
The DNA here is from genome assembly GCF_027596085.1 of Anoplopoma fimbria. Lineage (NCBI taxonomy): Eukaryota > Metazoa > Chordata > Actinopteri > Perciformes > Anoplopomatidae > Anoplopoma > Anoplopoma fimbria. Next base: position 4,991,685 of record NC_072458.1, on the reverse strand, counting down.
GTCTGACAGGTGGCTCTGCTGAATCAAAACTTTATGAGGAATCAGAATCAGTAGTTTTCCATTTATTCATGGGAAGTTTTGACTTTATGTTGATTTAACTTCCGTTTATGGTTTATTTCAAGTGACTGAAGCAGAAAACATGAAGGTTTTAAGGAAGGAAGGACAGACGGCTGTTATATGTCTTGTGATCTGAGATAATGTTGTAAAACTAAGTTGGCAGAGATATGATTTTAAGTTTGCCCAAAATGGCTTTATAATATTCACAGGCAACATTTTCAGTAAGATGCAAATATAGACACACACACACAACAACAACAACAACAACAACAACAACAACAACCATATGAAATACGAGGAGTTGAATAGTCGATCAAGCAATTCACATATGTTATCCTGGATCTTTCTAAAATAAACAGTAGATTGATCAATAATGAAACAAGTTCTTAGTTGCAGCCCTTTCCACCGAGGTGTTTGGGCTTTCTCTTCTTGTTCAATTAGTAAACTAAAGAGAAAGTCTATTTGTGTTTTGGGCTGATTAACGGACGGATAAGACAAAAAGTTAGAAGATGAGTTGTTTTCACTATTGTCTTACATTTTTATTGAGAATACTGACAATAAAATTCATTAATTGTGAAAATTAGACATAGTTGCAGACCTACGAAGGTTTTATCTGCATTTATTGACGTACAGAGTATATTTACACTATATTTTCCCAAGTATCCATGGTTCAGTGTCATCTGGTCATTCATCTGTTAGTGCAAACAGTAAACATTGAGAATGATAAATTATGTAAAAATAATCTGCATTTGAGTTGGCCAATACCATAACATTTCTTTCATTTTGTGTGCCGATGCTATTATCTGCTCTAAATGCAAATGAATGGGCTTTTAATACTCGTGAACAGCAGATAAAAAAGAGATAGACTGATAACACTGTGTGGACACTTTTATTCAGCATGTTTTAAATTCATTGTTATTGAGTTTAAAAAATATATTTATTGAATTTCAAAAAGATCTGAAAAATCAATTCCATGACCTAAAAAAAACTACATTTTCAGAAACACAGATTGTTGTGTCTTATCTATTTAACCTTCCACCTATGAGCAGAGCTTCAGTGACTCAGGTCTCAGTCGGCCATTGTTGCCCACTCACTCTCTGTCCAGTGTGGTGACATTTAAATGATGTGGCATTCAAAAAAACCTCTCGCATCTTTTCACAGCAAACCACTCGTGAGTCCAAAAGGAGGGCATCAAAAGAGGCCAGTGCATTGTCTAAGGATGGGCAGCCCGTCAATAACAACAGCGGTGGAGAAACTGAACCTGGGAACGTGTGTGATGAAAGATGAAGAAAAGCCAAGACTCTGTGAAGAGAAAGATGGCAGCCGGAGCTGTGAAAAGTTCACCAAAAGACGGGTCGGTGATTTACAGACTTGTGTGGATGATGTTCGCTAGTGACTTTGCAAAACCTTGGCTGTCAATCTCAGTGATTTACAACATAAGCACCTGCATAATGTCTCCATCCAAAGACCTCGTGATGCTGCGTCTTTGTTGTGCTGTTGCAAATGCATGCGTGAAGTGGAGCAGAAAGTGGATCACACAAAAGGGTGTATGCTCTCCGCCATGCTTTTTCTCCCATGCTTATGGTGCCAGTCAGGGAATGAGTCACTGTATTAAGCCAATTTAAAGAAAACAAGAACAGACCGTCCCGTATGCACATGATAATCACAGTCTGCACATCTAATGTTTTCTGTGTGGGGCCTTCCTTAAGAATTTGCTTCAGTTCTTTGTGCAAGTATATTCCTTTTGTTGTGAATGAAAAACAATGATGATGCTGTTTAACCTCAGTTGATGCTGTAAATGATTTTCATTTAAATAAGACCCTGAAGTGCTGTTTAGAAACTGAGATTTGGAAGTTTTAATGCTTGAAGGCTGAAGACTGTCTTTTCCAGCCTCTGCAAGCTAAAGAAACAAACACACCCGCATGTGCCTACATTTTAATCTGAACTGCTCCTGTTTTCACTTTGAGAGTTTGTTTTGTTCAGTATTATGTGTTCTCTTAAATCTTCTTTTATGTTATATGATGTTATACCTTATACCTTATCTTTTACCATTATTATGTATTGAACTGATGCGTCATCCGTGTGGCTTACACTGATCTGCATGTTTAAATCAATCTCAAATTGTTTCAGCATTGGTGGAAGATGTTTCTGCCCAAACTTTATCAGAAGCAAGCTGTCTGGAATAAAACGTTTTGCTTATTTGGTTCACGGGAAAATAGAAAAACTGCACAGAGAAGTATATTACGATGGATGATTGAGACTGGGTTATCGTGAGAGTGAGAGTTATGGCCAGCAGATGGCGTTGTTGACCAGTCTGACCTAACATTTTCTGCTTGTGATGACTGTTGCTTGTCGAGAGTTTTGGATGATTCTCTGAGATGATAATGTTTGAATGTGTACAGGCAAACTTTTGTGATGGAAAACAACATTTGAACACATGATTTACCACAGTTTTCTTCTTTGAATTAAAATTGTTGTCAGCTTCTTAAGTTGTGAAACTCAGAAAGAGGTGAGATGTGCAGTAATTTCTCCCAACAGGAAAAGGCTACAGCAAAATGAACTAGCCTACATCAAAAGACCAATGACCTGCTTTATGTTACTTTCTATTAATTCATCCATGTGTTTCTATATTTAACGGATCATTTTAGATACAGTTCACTCATTGTCCTTTACTGAGCCCAGAACCACATTAGATGATAGTCATCTTATTTATTTACTGGGCTTACTACAGATTTCTTTGTAGGAATAGCATGAATGTGATACTTATCTAATAGCAAAAAAACTTGATATTGATGACTTGCAACAGTGAAAGAAGAACAAAGATTGATTAAATGTGGCCATATTGCTGTAAAACTGTACTAACTTAACTTAAAACTTTATTAAAAGTATATTTTGATTATCAACGGTTATAGTTGCAAACATGAAATTAGGCTCAGTGTTTAGATGTATATTATTTTATGTATGTTATTATATTAATTGATTACTGTATTGATGCATTAACATGTAAGCAGCATTTTAATGTTGTAGTTGTTTGAATGTAGCCTAACTACTTTTAAAAAGGCTATATTATTTTGGATAGAAACCTTCAAAGTTTAGTAAAAAGAGATAAAATGAGATAAAATAATCTGCAGGAGGAAAATCACAGCAGCACAAGACACAAGCCAGGATGTAAGAAAAATAACAGATTTATCTGAAAGTTATAAAATATCAAGGAAATCAAAGAGAAGGTATTTAAAGTGTAATTACTCAACATTTTATGACAGCTTACAGTGTTTCTTTGCAAAAGAAGATTTTTTTTTCTCTGTCTGTTTTAATGTATCCTCTAACATTCTTGCACTCAAGGAACTATCAATCAAATAGGGTGTTTTGATGGTGCTATCTCAAAATTAGGTCGTTTTCATAAATCATGTTTTTATTGTGCACTCAAGGGTGATCAAACAATTCAAAGGATGGTGTTAATCTGATTTTTACAAATGAACTTCATGTACGTTAAGATAAAGAGATAAAGAGATAAAGAGGTTTTTGATTGTCATTGTAGTGATACAACGAAATTCCGTTTGGTAGCCCTCAGCCAGCCAACAGCAGCTTACAACAAACACAATAACAACAATATCCAAGATAAAAATACACAAAAGGAATGAAAACTTTACTATGTACAGCAGGTGAGTATTTAAAATTTAAAATGTAATCTAAATAAGACAAGATAAAATAAGATAATCCTTTATTAGTCCCGCAGCGGGGGACATTTACAGGATTACAGCAGCATAGAGGATAGTGCAAACAAGAGACAAAAAAGATCAAAATAAGTATTATAAATAAGCAAATGAGCAATAAAAAAAACAGTAATAAACAGTAAAAACAGTAAAAAAAATTCACAGTAACTGAAATGTAATCACACCTAATCTAAACCATTACCATTTTTATTTTTTATTTTTATCTTGTCTTTCTTTACTATGTCTCTTGTGTGCACTTTAACTCTATGCTGCTGTAAGCCTGCACATTTAAAGGATTATCTTATCTTATCTTATCTTATCTTATTATCTTACATTTCCCAATCACAGTGTACCCTTTAACCTAAACTCTTTGGGCTTTTTGACTACACACCTGTATGAGGAGGTTCTGTGGCCTACAGAGTGACGCTTTCCTTTTTTTCAGTGTAACCCGGCGGGCACTGAGACCACGCGGAACGCTCTGCGCCGTCAGCCCGCCGTCGCTCAGTGAGCCTCTGACGCGTCGGAGAGAGAACAGCGGAGCTTCCAACGGCCCAGACATTCTGGAACATCACTGATATCTGTTGGTTGTTGTTGTTGTTGTTGTTGTTTTCTCTCCTGAAGTCACGTGTTCATAATGAGCTGAGGATGGCCAAGCGACCGGGGACAGACGACGGGATGTTGACGTCGCCCAACGTTCTCCGGGGCTTCGCGGCCGGGGACGTGGACATGGACCGCAGCGACGGAGCCGCGGAGGTCTCCCTGGAAGACATCCTGAAGCTGTACAGCCAGCCCATCAACGAGGAGCAGGCGTGGGCCGTGTGTTATCAGTGCTGCCGGACTCTGGCGCAGAAACGTCGGAGGAAAAGCTCCAAGTCCGCCGGTGGTTCAGCCGTCGACTACCCGAGGAGGATCGAGGGACCCGGGGATGTGAAGATCGGGAGAGACGGGACCGTGAAGCTGCTCTACGGAGACCGCACAGGTAAACCAACCCAAGACCAGGTGTCGGGATCTGCTCCGAGACCGCTATCTGAACCCCCGACTGTGGAGCATGTCTCCCTCACACCCACCCACCCACAGGCCGGACCGACGAGCATCTGCACAAAGAGGCCATGTTGTTGTGGCTGTCTGCCTCCAGCCATGTGGTGATGGTGTTTACAGAGGCTCGATGCGGGCATTAGAAACAGACCACCGCAGGGACTCAGTGATTAACACACAGGGGTCTGTTCTCACATTATCCAGTGTTGACATTATAAACATGCCTCATTCAAAACGGGCGTGTTAACAGGGCTGGTCCAGAATGACTGCTGGTTTTTGTCTTTTTTAAATTACGCTCCTGCAGCGGTCAGTTATCTACAGTAAACAATGGACCATGTGACCGATTCAAACCGCAGAGCATCTTGGGGCCCAGTCCAGAGCCAAGCACAGGCAGCGAGCATCAAGAACAGGCCAAACACAGATGACTCATGTTGCTGCTAACAGCCACATTATTTGTGTTGTGGCATTTAGGGGAAGGCACAGGTTAGTGTTGGGGATCAGAGCAGGTGCTTGGTGTGGACTGCATGCACCTGAGGGAGATTTTAATTGTTTTGTAAAAATAGTAATGTGGAAGCTTGCAGGCACATGGGCTGCATATAGTAGATCAGTGTGTTTCCACCTTGACTATTTACCTCGGAGATGAAACGATTTCTAGATGAGTTGATCAGTCAATTGACAGGAAATTAATTTGCTACAATTTTGCTTAATAATCCTTCAATATAAAAAAAATGACATCATTTCGCACCAGCTTCTCAAATGCACATATTTTCTAGTTTCTCGTGATAGTAAGATCATTGTTTGTTGAACAAAACGAGCAACAGGAAGACCCTTTTTACTACAGACCTTTTTATAGACCAAACTATTAATTGTTGATGAACAAAATAAGTCCTAATGTACCTGACAGCGAGCTACCTGTCCGGCCTCATGGACAGAAACGGGTAGATATATATCAAATGATTCTAGATTGAATGACTTGAAGCTGAATGCAGTAATCTACTGAGTTTCTCAAATACTTTTAACTGCATTCCATTTGTAGGTGAGAGATAAAGTTGGGTGTGGGTGGAGGAGGTGTGGCAATCAGCTCAGTTTAGCCTTAGATCCAATCTCTCCTGGGAACTTATTAGCCACCTTTTCTTCTTATTTTCCTTTCATCTGTTCACACCCCTCCATAGAATCTCTCTCTCTCTCTCTCTCTCTTGAAATAACCCTTCAGACAAGCTGTCGCTCATTTCAGCATATTAAACCCACCGGTGATGTTTGGTGTGTTTTTAATATTACTCGCAGTATAAACCGATTCAGCCAGTGCTACTGAAAGTCTTGACACAGCTAAAAATAGAATAAATGTGACGATTAGATGCACTGATTTTACATGAAGATGAGTTTGGAGATTATGGTGGCAAGTCCATTGCTGCTCCTCTGGCCACTGGCTGAGGTATTTTGGGACAGCTCGGCTCTGTCCTGATTCTTATTAGGCCTGGTGATGAGAGAGACACGTGAGGCCTATTAAGCTTTCAGTAGCTCCACGTCACGTTTTTAAAGGTTGCTACCCCCAGCAAAAAAAAAAATCATTGCTTATGCAATCTACATATGGCCTGTACGTGAGTCAGGGACAGGCTGGCATTATCTGGCCAGCACCCAGACCACCAACACTGTGGCCTTCAAGTCCTTCTTCCTGTCTTATTGCTGGCATCAATATGCCGTCTAGAGCTGCACACTGCAGGCAGTGTGTATTTCAGTGATGCATAGCAAACAGAATCAGACTAATGAGCAACACAGAGTCCAAAGTCAAGTGTTTATTTTAGGCCCGATTGATGCAAGATATACGCTGCTCCTGCTGCAGTCAGATCAATTCACATGGAGCATGGGGAAGAATATATTCACTGCAAGTCCACGTTGCCAAGAGAAGGGCCTGAAAGAAGCCTGAACGCTGCATCAAAATGAGAGAGACGCTTGTTGACCCTGAAGCGTTCCAATGATTCATACCAGTTCAAAGGATTTTTATTTTCTTGTTGATTTGTTGCATGGAATATTTTAACTGGAATGTAATTCATACAGTTGTTGGGGTTGATAATGTAATTGAAGGGGTTTAAATATGATTTAACATCTTTTTATCTGTATTTAATTATAAGATTAGAGATAGGGCTAAAGTTAAAAATTGTTTAAAGATTCAATCTGGTAGTGAAGTCTTTCATCTGCCATCTGTATCCCACTCTCTGTGAAGCCCCTTTTTCAGCAGCACAGAGATTGATACTTCGTTCAGTAGGATAGTCTGGGTGACACTGCACACTGCTCCAAATATGCCTCACGGTGACTTAATTGCTCTGGGAGAGACGAGGGCCCATGCCAAGCCATCTCTCCTTGACTGGGATGAACAGAGGACCCAGTGTTTTTCAAATGAACGTTGGTGGATGACTGTTGGTTTTTTTCCCTCCCGTCTGTTGGCTGTAGTTAATAGTGACCTGCCCAGAACTGCGCTGAGAAACGTGTATTTTCCATGAATGTCTCCTTAAGCTCTGTATAGAGAAAAAAAATGTCTCAGTATGCAGCCACAGCAGTCAGAGTAGTCCTATTTGATTGGAAATTACTCAATCTCTGGCTCAATTGATGGAATTTAACCTGAAATGGCTCTTCTATTAGCATTCAGAAAGATGACGTATTTGGCCAAAGTGTCTCATTTATATGCAATGACCTAATTTTATTGTCTGGACTGGTGTCAAAGTCTGCACATCTATCTCCCTATTTGTACTTTCACCCCAGACGTTACTCTTACCGGCAGTAACCCTGCGTTCCAATAACTATTCACCAGTGGTTAGCTGTTAAAAGTGCATGTAATTATTCAGTATAGAAAAGAGAGATGCTATATGTACTTTTGAGCTCTTGCAAATCTACAGGTACAGGTGTGTTGGAAAAGCCAGAGCCAGAGATAAGATTGTCAAAGCTTTTGTTTTCTCTTTTGTCCAGTGAGGGAAAGCGAAACTTCAGGTTTTTCCTGTTTAATTATTTTAAGTTCCTGTGATTCGTTGTATTGATAAAGAAAAAAGGCTAACAGTGTAGGTGAAAGGTCCCGTTCAAGGTTGATGTTCTTTATTTTGACTTTCCTTTTTGAGAGAGGATCTCATGGAAATGAAAAGAGGGCAGTGTCTTCCTCCAGAGTATGAGGGAACAGTCATGTCACTATAACCAGTTGCAGGTTTTGACACCTTAGTTGGCCTCAGGCAGTGTGCAGTGACTGCAGAGAAAACATAATCATTTATTCACTCAGTAGTTTTACAGTCAGCGCTGTCGGGCAATCATGCTTTGCAGCCCCCCCCTACATTTAGACTCCTCTCCACTCTCAAGTTGAATATTTTATTTACTGTAAGATGTCCTACATAATTATACAGAACTTGCAAGCAAATTATTCAGAGTGTTTATGAGTGTACTAACTCTCTCAATGTTCTGTCTTTACAGATAAATACCAACCTGCTGCAACGTCATTGGAGGTGAGTTTCACATTAGTGTACTTAATAACTCCAAGTTCAGTTTCAGGGATTAGTTTTCCTTCTCAACATGTGCTGGTTGAGCTTAGTTAGTCACTATTTATTACTCTCAAGAAAAAATATGCTGCTTTATAAACTTGAGTGTTAATTCAGTTATTAGATTTATTTTCAGTCCACAACTTTCATGCATCATTTAGTTATGACAAAACTATTTCAGAAACTGTTTTTCACAGCTTGCCCACCACTGGATCTTCTAGTGAGCAATTGCAGCACAAGTAGGCTGGTGTGGCCACTGTGTTGCAAAATTGTAGACAATGGCATAGGAAAAAACATGTCTTCTATATGTAGCCAATGCAAAAAGACATTTAAATGAACATTTACTGATTATCGATGCTCGGAGGAGTGGTGTTTTTTTTTCTTGTGATTTATTTTCTATTTAGGAAGTGGTAGAAATCATCTGGTTGTGTCAGTCAAAACGTAGATAAGACACTGCTCAAAATGTACCAAGCATTACAACCTTTCAAGTGTTTGTCCCACAACTGTGATGCACTAAACAATAAAGAGTGGGAGTGAGATCTGTGCAAATAGCCCTCTTTACTTTTTCCAGTACATATTGTGTTTGCTGCACTTTGATGCATAAGAGCACTTAAAAGAAGAGCACGGCTTCTTCTCTTTTTGTTCATTAACTTTATAACTTTTTATACTATCATACACATATCGCCAAAAACCACGTAAGGAGGACGTGTGTCCAGTGTCTGTTTGGCCCAGCAAGGTTCACTCCTATACTCCTGGGAGAAGTCTCTCTCAAATCTTCATTATGTGTGTACATAGACTAAGTACACAGAGAGTCTTCTGTCAAGTCGGAGCAGTCTGATCATCCGTCATGTTTGCCTTGCAGTTCATGTGATCACAGGCATACACAGTATGTTTGTGTGTTTTTGCATGGCTGAGTTGGAAGTAGAATTCCTCTCTCTCAGTTGACAGTCCCTGCCCTCTTCTTCTTCTTCTTCTTCTTCTTCTTCTTCTTCTTCTTCTTCTTCTTCTTCTTCTTCTTCTTCTTCTTCTTCTTCTTTTGCCAGTTGATACCGAGTTCCTCCTTGCATTATTATCTTTGCTTATATTATATAACTAAGAATTAACAGGGTGTGTTTTCCTTGTTGGTTTGTTGCACAATGGTTATTTGTGCATCAGCATGACTGTCCCAAAGAAACGACAACATGGCCCAACATGTGGACACACCTTCTTTTAAAAAATGTGTTTATTTTTTTTAGTCATGGATTGATAGCTTAAGCACAGAGATAATCACATGGGTTTTGTGTGAGACCTCCATTAGACTCAGTGGCTTGTTTTTCCCAATCAGTTTTCAGTCACACACAAAAACACTGGCAATGTTGGCCTGTCGTTCAGTCCACCATTTTGGTCTAATAGGAAATAATTTTGGATTTCCATGAAGATTTGCAGAGACATGCATGGTCCCCTGAGGATAAAACGTATTGATTTTGCTGTTGCCCTGTTTCTCTAGCGCAAAAAGGTAGACATTTATTTATTTATTTATTTATCTAGTGAAGTGTCTCTTTACCTAATGGATGCATTGCCACGACATTTTGTACAGACATTCACGTTCACTTTGTTTGAATTGGATTATTTGTAATAATGGGCCAAATAACTGCAGAATAATTCCCATCAGTCCCGGCTTTGTTGTTCCCGCTACGATTTTGTTTTCACCTTTTGAGTCTGTGTGTGTGTCTTCATGGCTAAATGAGGTCCACACCTACTGTAGCGGGAACTACCACAGAAGCTGTGTTGAGTACTTTGCCATGCGTTTCATATGAAGATGGTAGTTTGAAGATGGTAGTGGTCCGAACAAAGACGCTGCAGTCTTTGTTGAAGTTCTATGCTTGAGTGAAGAAGACTTAAAGCTCGCATTTGTCAAAACTGCAAGTCCAAACTAAGCCGAGGAGGAAAAACCTTAAACACATTTGGAACAACTAACATAATCAGACATTTTATATTGCAACTCATTCCCATCCCACAATTAGTTTTTTTTGGGCGAGAAACTTCAATAAACACAGTTGTTCCAACGCAATGTTTTCACAGCAATATAAGATAGATATTGGTGATGGAATACACCAATTTTAGTTCTTAGAAAGAAAATCAAATGTGAATCGGCAGATCATACTTCTGATCTGCATTGGCTGAGAAAATTGCAATCAATGCTCCCCTGATGGTGAAGATGCTAAACATAGGCATGTGAGCATTATTGTGATAAATGTAATTTAATGTTCTGAGCATTTACTGGAACTACAAATTCACTTTGGTGCTTTTCCTTGACCTAATTATATTCAGATAATTCTGTAAAATTAATTTAGTGGACACAGAGACTCGCACTAACAGAGTGTTACCCTTTTTTATAGATGATACACAGCAATGCTCCCATGTGTAAGTGAGTCAGCCAATCAGAAGGGGTCATTCTCTCATACCCTTTTCTGCTTCTGGACACTTTTGGAGCTAATCCCTATCTTGTCTTGAGTTGACCCTCTTTCCCTCACTTAAACCACAGAGCCTGTGTTGGGATAATCATCAATCATTTCAAACAAGGTATACTTTTGTCTCTTGAGTTAAAACTGGTATTTCTCTTGTGGTGCTCTGTTATCTTCATGGCAAGTAGTTAAGACAATGATTTGTGTGAGACCTGCACCTTGAGTTGTCGCCTTCAGGACAAGTTTAACCCAGTTGATCCTCAGTTGAAGATTATGGTGAGATTAGTTGTAGTATCCTATTAACAGGTTCTCCAGTCTGCCAGGTCTGCTAGGCTCCCTGCAGCTCAATTTTGGCCAAGATAATTAGTTTGGCAACTTAATGCACCAAGTAAAGCCTTTTGATTTTGAAATGGATCCTAGTAGTTTCAGTCTTCAGTGAGGTTTTCAGTTAATGGCAGTTAACATGAGTAGTCTGAATGTTTATTTTCTCATTCTCCAAATAATGTGGACCAACCATACCCCAAGTTTGAGCCATGTTCACTCAGGGACCTGTTTTTTTCTTTTGTCAAAGTTCAATTCCTGATCCTAATTGCATCGTCACTTTCATTCAGCCTCTTTCCACATGGTTGGAGGCTAGATCTACTGTTTGGCTCAGATTCTGCAGAGCAGTGCATATTTTTGCATGGAAACAGTCCTGTCATCGACACTGCAGCTGGTTGAACAGGGGCCGCAAGTGTCTGCGTGTGAAGCTTCTGTGTTTAGTGCATGTCTCCGGCCCTCCTTCTACCAGTCACTGCAGGCAATGAGCTCTGTCTCTACACAGACTGTGTCTTACTCTTGTCTGCTCTGACATGAGACTGTACATTTCAAGAGGAAGAGACGTCATATTTTCATACATTTGTAATGATGGCTGTAGAGTTTTAGTAAATATTCTTCAGACAGTTTGTGTTAATTGATATAAATAAGTACAAGTCTTTTTGTATTTGACAACAAACAAGTGCATATTTTTGGGGTCGGTTGTCTGTGACTGCTGTGTGCAGACAGTCCCCTGGAGGGACTAGCACCCAGTTTGATCCCTGTATGCCAGACATTTACCAGTGACATAATTATTATATCCTGCTTTTATCCAAATCAATCGATTTTATTTTTTGTGACATTGACAGCTTCACTTAAAAGCACCCGAGCAGCTCACATGGCAGCCCCCCCAGGGTTACATTTCTGCCTATACAGGGATATTCACAGGCACAAAACCACAGGAATGCATTTTATTGAGTAGTCTGAGCTATTTGAGTCAGGGTATTCTATTTATATCCAACACAGAAGAAATCTATACCTCATTTTCTTCTGGTTCAGTCAGCCCTGCGAGATGAAGTTTAATTTTACAAATCTTTTGCATATACATTTTACAGTAGTTGCTAGAAGGTCCTGTGTGGTTTGTTTGGAATGTTTTTTGTGCAAAGAAACTTTTTTTTTTCTCCTGTCACAGAAACTGCCTCTGTGTGGTGTTTTTACAGCCAATGTGGGGAGTCTGACAACATTTTAGGTGAAACGGTTAGCTTTTGCAGTTGATTAATATTAGTTGTAGAGAAATACGCTAGACCAGGTAATGCTCAGTTGATTTAAGCTGACTTTTACATGGATATGCCCCTTTTCTTTTTTTTTTCTTTTCTTTTTTTTTTAAAGAATAGAAACTAATTTTACCTGCATTTCCGGTATCAGCTTTTATTCCACCATGATGACACATAATGTCAGTAATGGCCATTGGATCCAGAGGGACTTTTTCTCAGTCTACTTCAGTCATTTCCAGCTGACCTCACATATGAATGCAAACTGGCCAGCTTTTTAACAACGGGATATAAAAGAGTGAGTCGTGTTCTGTCCAAAAATGAATAGTAATGCTTCAGACTGGAGGAGGCCGAGCATCCGCTCTTGCAGTGGAAGATTTCTAGATTTAGCTCTGCTTATGTAACTGTCTGTGTTGTGATGGCTTTGCTCTACTACTGCAGCAAACGCTGAAGGCTGCTTAGCTGACTGTTTTGTGATCTCGGTTGGTCACAGAGTTGCCTTGGGCTGCAAGGGCAAGAGTTATGTCAACCCTGCTGCTGAAGTCTGCAAGAATATAGACTTTTGCTTTCAAATGAACAGTGTTATTACGTCTACACTTGTCATATATTTGAAAAGAGAGGATACAAAAAGGTTTTCATCAGTTTTTATGAATGGCATATGGTTTACAGTGACACTTTAGTTATCTTCCCTAGCTTTACCTCTTTTAAATCTTAAGTCAATTCATTAATGGAAAATTAGGAGTAGTTGTATATTTCTATACACCGATCTGTGTGCTAAAAGGCTATTTTTCCTTTCTCCCATGTTTGTGTTAAAGAGCACCATTAACGTTCACACAAACAGCTCTTTCTTTGCCCATCTGCGTAGTGGTTGACTCACTGATGCTTTCCCATCATGGTTGGTTCTTTTGCATTCCTTGTCGAGCCAGTTTATACAACCAAGGATATGTGTATATATATATGCCTATTTTTCAACCTAGTCTTTTTTCTGTGGATTTTTTGCCTTTCATTTTGCCCCATATGAATTTAAATGACAGTTTATCAAAGCTTTATTTCATTTATTGAACTGTTATTTAACCAGTAGTAGTCACATTGAGAATGCTTTTCCAAGCAAATTCTGGTCAATAAAGCAGCACACACAATAAATGCATGAGTTTTAGCCTCTCCAGAGACTCGCCAGTCTGAGCTGTTTGGCCTTAACAGCAGACCAAACACATGTGTTTAATTATGTGCCCCTCTTTAGTTTTTCTTTTGTCTCTCAAAAGGCCAGTGTTTGCAATGCCGAGTGTACAGCTTGACTTTTTTTTTTAAAGTGGAAAAACTGCACTTAATGTTGTTGAGTGGGTACAAATAATTAGGTCATGTTTGGAGAAAAAAAGGTCCACTTCATCAGGATTTTCTTTCTGTATTAATTTGGATGATTTTTTTCCCCATCATTTGAAAACTTAGTTGTTTATTAGCTTTTTGCTACTGTAATGCTTTTTGGGAGCAAGGTCAAAAAATAAGGATTTGATATGAAACTCGGGAGAAAAAGGTTATTCATGAGTAAAGAAATCTGAAGTAGAGATTCTGAAGTATAAAACAACTCACTGTTAGAAAAGATTTGCCTGAAGCACCTCTTTGCTGGGAAGGGATGTCATGCAAGACCGTGGCATGATTCTTTTTTTTGTGGATGGTGAGAAAAGTTGCCTTCGAGGGAGGATGGAGTATTTTCTGAATCAATTTTTTCAGTTACGTTATACACAGGATACTATTAATTTTCTTTGAGACCTAGTTGACTGATCCAGCTACATTTCCCGAGAAGCATTTAATACATATGGTTGGTCAAAGCCCCAGCATGAGCTGCTTCGTGTTTCACCACCTATCCTGGGTGGAGCCTGGTTTCAATTAGTGGTTTGCCACCAAACATTTTTGCCCATGACTGAAACCCAGCAGAGGATTTTCTGGCTGTCTTTCCTAACTTCTTATCGCATACTAGTTTCCCCTCCTTCCTCCTTCCTCTTCTGCTTGGGCTCCTCACCTCATTCCGCATTCCTCTGAGTTGCAAGTCTTGTATTTAGAAAATAGATGTAACGTTACCTCTGTCCTGGGTGCTAGCTATCGTTTTCCTTTAAGCTTCTCTTCCCCATTCCATCTGATGTACACTCATAGAGGACTTGATGTCATTCTTTGACATGAGCCATTCAGATCTGGACTTAACTGTGTGTTTGCCGAAATGAATCCATCTGTCATTATTAATGCTCCGGAGTGTTGGAACCAGATTATTGTACAGAGTGGTTTTGGTTAATTATGTGAAACAGTGAGCCTTTCTGTGCTAGTCAATGTTAAACCACAGGCAGTTAATTAATACAAGCCATTCTGTGTTGGCATGGAAATTGGATTTAAACTAAATCCAACCAAAGCCGGGACAGTAGAGCAAATGTTCCTCAATAAGAAATCTAGTATTATGCAGCTGCTTTAATTACACATGTATACAAGAGGAATTTCCTCACTTGATTATTGATTTTAGTTTACTATATGGTCAAATGTAAATCTTTGCGTCCCTGTGCCTCATGAATGACACCCTGGTGCTGTCTGTCACTCCAGCAGTTCCTAGTATCTCCGCCAACTACAGCGCATGTTGTCCTAGGGATGGATTATAAGGTTACATAATGAGACACTAAGGAATAGGATATTTATTTTAGCCCTGGAACAGGATTATCAGCTGCACACAGACATGGTTGATAAAAAATAACAGTAGAAGACCATGAACCCGATCTTTTTCCAGTAAACGAATCTGATTAATAGTTTAGTGATGGGGAAATTCAAACTAGATGCTGTTATTTTTATTCATAGTTAGAGGATGAATACTGAGTTAAACCGACAGTTCAGGGATTTGAGCCATAGACTAGAACTACTATCCCATTACTGTCAGTTGATATAGAGCAAAGACGGAGAGACTTGAAATGATTATGACATGTTATGTGCAATTATTGGCAAACACCAGAGTGGATACCAGTTTAACTTTTAATGGAATATCCACATAATTTCAATGTCTAGAAAAAAACAATAAAAGGTGTTGAGAAAAATAGCGCATCTCAGCAAGATCAACATCACAAAACAATCTGTAGGGAACATCTTGGTGTGTTAAGTCGAAACCTGAGGGCGTGTCTTTAGCGTGATCTGTCATGTTGGTAAGATAATGATTTTCTGCCTCTGTTGCTGCTGTCAGTTATCCCAAACATGCTCAGTCAACACCCTTCCCTTCTGTGCGCTACACTCCCAGACTCCACAGCCAGGTTTTGTTCTCTGGCACCTCACCAGCTTCACCTACACCAACACTCTGTTTTATTTGGACACCTCCCTTTTTAAACAATGCCGCTTCATTCCTTTCTGGATAAAAACACACACAGTTCAGTAATGACTCACAGTACACGGCGCATTTTGCTCATCATTTTATTACGTCAACAAAGCAAAATAGCTTTGAGATGTCCACAAATGAATAGATAGCAGCAGGCAGTTCCTGTCTATATCCACATTTTGTGCAAACCATGTATCCACAGCAGTTTAACACATACACAACTCCCCTTGTTTATTAATGTTATAGAGAACAAGGAAAGGGACTCTATAATACACCACTGTGAAATAGGAAAAGTGATGTAAGCTGCTGTATATTTTCTTGCAGGGTGAGAGTGCACTGTGGAGCTGTAGTGCTGTATTAAGGGAAATACAAAAAAACCACTGACTTTGACAGGTGCAGAATATCACATGACTTATATTGGGATCACTGGCAAAACATTTTTTCACTTCAATGGCAGTTAAAATATAAGTGCTGGAGGAAGTTAAAGTGAATATAAAGGAGATGTATTTAACATTCTACAAATAAACATAGTGGCAAATAACTGTTTGCTATGTAAAGGTATATTGGAGTAATGTAAACCTGAGTGTGTGTTTGTCTGTGTGTGTTGTTACCCTAGCTTCATCTTCAGCTTCAACATATAAATATAATAGAAACCATCATAGTAATAATAATGAACAGTATTTGTATAGCACCTTTTTATTAAATGAACATAAAAACAGATAGCAAACTAGGGTAGGAAAAAAGTAATTTAATTACCCATGCTTAATTAGAACTGTCCCTCAGCTTCCCTACTAAATTGACAAGCTAAAGAACAGTTAATATATGTGTATACCTGAATGTTCATTTTCTGGTTGTTCTTTTTGTCTTTCATATCTAGCTAAGAATTAAATGATGTGATATTGTGAAAGACCGTGGATGTCAATCTTTATTTGAACTCGACCCAATCCTGCGATCCTCCTCTTTTTTTTTTCTGTAGAAACTCAGTTGAAAGGAACTCTATTATTGGTCTGTAAAATGTATTTATTTTTCCAGTACACAATAATAATGTACACCATTCGATTTGTCTGTTGTCCCACAGGTCATTGACTCATTGGGTGTCATGATTTACAAAGCTCTGGACTACGGCCTCAAAGAAAATGAGGAGCGCGAACTCACCCCTCCGCTGGAGCGCCTGATCGACATGATGACCAACGCCGAAAAAGACCAGAGTGACCCGTGTCCTGACGAGGGCTACGAAGCCACAGAGGAGGAGGATGAATGTGAGGAGGAGGAGGAGGAGGAGGAAGAAGAGGAGGAAGAAGTGGAGCCTGTGTCTGCCACCACCAGCTCTGTCACTAGAATTCGCAGCTATCGAGACCTCATCACGGTAGGTTGCTGGTTTGCTGGATAATTATCTACTGCAACATTTTGATCAGGCATGTTTCAACGAATCAGGCTAAATCATATTTTGCGTATTAAATATACAGATTCCTCTTTGGCTTTAAATATTTCCTCCCTTATGCTATTTATACATCAGATCTGTTAACAGAGCAGTGCATCGACATCAGTCGAATTCCCCCGATGGGGGGCCGTCACACTGCAAATTCCCCAAGTAGCTGGTGAATATGAGACCGGCAATTATAGCTGTGTAAACATGCTGGTATTTGGGGAATAGGCTTGGAAACTTTCACAGTCCGTCCTTCCATATAAAGAACCAGGTGCATAACACAATCATTAAGTCTGCTGGCTCCCAGTGTGCTAGCTTGCCTTTACTGGTTCCTAATTCCTCCAAGAATCATTCTCTTGAGTGTAAACTGCAATACGTTGGTACGACATGGCTAGAGTAGATTTCTGCACATTCCTGACTGACCTCCTTCCTTTACTTGCTGCTCTGTCAGAGAAAGGGTGGGTCGATGAGCGTTCAGCAAGCCGTGAAGATGATGAAAGATGACAGGACTGGCTAGCGAAGCATCCCACTAAGACAGTAATAGTTAGACGTTGAATGTGCTGAATGGGTTTTACTCATTGCCGTAGTGAGCTGAGGAGTGGCTCTGCAATAAAACACCAAATCCCCAAACTATGCCATTGGCACAGACTGTTGTAATATCTAAAATGTATATAGTTTACCTGATCCTTCTTTGAAGAAGTTATGGAGGCATAGTGTGTATTTTTTAGCATAAACAGTAAAAACAACCGATGCAGCTGTATTTTAAGCATTTAAGACTCTCACTGCTCAGGTGTCATTTAACATGTGAATTTCCCTTCAATGGACAAGGAAGAGGGCATTGTGCTGAGTCAGACATTCCTGTGGCTAGCCAAGCCCTCCATTAGAATACAAGAATATGTCACTCGTCTGGTTTCTCCCGTTGTGTCACTGGAGATAATTCCACAGATTGTCCATTACTCTGGCAGATGGCCTTCATCGTCTTAACAATCACTGTCAAATACCACACAGGTCAGATCTTTAAATGGTGCTAAGGTGATACTACGCAGGCAATGTTTTCTCAAACTGGACAAACCGGTTTGGACTGTTCATGTTTTCTAGCCTCGCCAGGCCACAACTTTCGTCCAGATGAAATATTTCAGGAATTGTTGGATGGATTGACAATTTTGTACAGACAACATGATCCCCAGAGGGGAAACGCAGCACTCCCAAACGTGTTTCTGTTAGGGAGTGCTGCGTTTTGTAATGAGCAATCCTAACGATGCAACGATGACACATATCGCTCTGTTGATGAAATCTTTGTCACCGCATGGGACATTTCTTCACTGTGACAGCCCCAGTGATACTAGGGATCCCCTGATGTTTTATCCAGCTCTACTTTGAGCCAAACATGTTTGGCTTTGTCTTTTTTGGATTAATCAACATTTCATTTAATACAGACATTCATATCTCACCTCAGGATGAACTGTAATAACTTGAATTTTCTATTTCCCTCTAGTGTAATCGTCAAGCCAACATTGCGCTGTAAAACTAATAAGAAATTAAAAGCCTATAGTGTCTTTGTACATGGCCACCAAATTGTGTGTATTTCCATAAATGTTTGCCTCATTAATTGCAATATTTGTGTCTGTGTACATGACTTTTTTGTTGTATTTTGTTGTTTCAAAATGTTGGTTACAAAGGAATCACTTTGCATTAACTATACAATAGATCTATATGTGCACCAGTAATGCAGGATACTAATATTCATACATTATACTGGCCATGTTTAATTAATGTTTTATACATAAGTATAAGTAAATAAATCTATTATATTTATATAGCCCAATATCACAAATCATCCATTTTCCTCAAGGGGCTTTATGGTGGTTTAAAGTACCACCATATATAACCTAATTCCTTCCCTTCTCTCCTCTACAGCTATGTTCTTCCCACCTGCCCAGCCCATCCGATGCCCCCAGTCATTACCAGGCTGTGTGTCGTGCTCTTTATGCCGAGACAAGGGAACTTCACACCTTTCTGGAGAAGATCAAGAATGCCAAAGAGGTAAGAATCTTCGGGTTATTAATAAAACTGGTGTCACAGTCGAGCCGAAACCCAAACGATGCCATCTGCTCACTTCTTTCTTTATTTGTATTTTTTAACCATTGATGATACACTCGCACATGCAGTGAGTCACCTAAAAACTATTTCGGAAGTAATGAGTAATAACTACACTCACTTTTATTAATTGCCTCCCCTTTCAAAGTGGGAAAAATATAGTCATACTGAAAACATTGACTCATTTTGCATCTGAAAGTGATACAGAAAATTGTGTTTGGAGACACAGAACAGATAAGAGGGCATGAGAAAGTACCAAACTTTTAGTCCATGGGGATTACCTCTCTGCTGCTCTTGTCCTGTACATTTACTGTGTAGAATTCCATTGGTTTACTTAGATACTGAAAGAATTCCATTGGTTTACTTAGATACTGAAAGGACAACAGAATTTCTAACACTGGGAAAAAAAAAATACCAGAGTGGTTCCCGGAACCTGCACAATAACAACAAAACCGCTCACAAAGTGGTAATGGTCCAGAAGGGCCGAGACTTTGTGGGTGTCCCTGTATGACCTACTTGTCAGGCCATTTGAGATCTCATCCTGGCTTTCACTACTTGGCATGGCTTAACTCTTCATGGATGTGGTCTGGCTTGCTTTTTGTCATTTATTTCTGATTTAATTCTGTACATAATTCTGTACATAGAGTATTAATACTGGAGTAATTGAGTCTGATTCCTGAGGGATTCCCTAGAGCAGGGGTGGGCAATTATTTTTCCCAGGGGGCCAAATGAGCAACTGAAAATATTTTGGAGGGCCGGGCCAAAATGCTGAACTCAATTATGCATAATATACATTTTATTTCTATATAAAAAGCAGTAAATGGCATTGTTTTGACCGCTGGTAAGAGTGTATGTTATTATTTGGCAATTAAAAGGTGAGGTTAGCTTTCAAAAATATCATTTATTCAAATAGAACTTCCAAAATGATAAACAAAATGTGAAACATTTGACTCATTTTCAGTCACATTAATAACAAAGGGCATTTTGAGTTTCATATACTATTGAAACAAGGATTTTCTTAGCTTTCTAAAGACATCACATCATCTTTGTAGCCAAAATAAACAAGACATGTCACTGAACTGTGTAACTGTGTAAAGAAAAGTGTCCCAGTTTTGTAGCCTTTTTGACTTTACATGCCTATATTAAACATTTAATGTTTTCAGAACTGTGCAAAAAAAAAAAAGAAAAGAAAATTGTACTCTTTAAACACGGCGACATGCTCCCCACAAACCAAACACACAGGTTTACCCTGGACTTCAGTAAAGAAAAAAATAGTAGTCCATATTTGTTTGAAAGTTCTGCTTTCGGCACCACTTTCCTCTTTTTGGCATGAGCCGACATTCTCGCATTTTTCAGGGGTGACAAGGAAGGTAGACAGGTTGTCAATCACACGCATTTCACGTGCACAGTTGACGTGCACGATTGCGTGCACTGTGAGAATAAATGGGCTTCAAAATAAAAGCAATGCGGTTTTAGTCCACCCATAAGATAATTAGAAAATATGTTTTATTTTCTAATTATCATGTAATCTTTCGCGGGCCGGTCAGAATCATCCCGCGGGCCGTACAATGCCCAGGTCTGCCCTAGAGCTTAGAGACAGCGTGTTTTAGACTATTTACCAACTGTTCCGTCAAGATGTGCTGGAATTCACTCTTGTTTTTTTTTTTAACTACAATCATTAATTCATAATTGTCAGCATGAAAAAATACTATTAAAGAAATACACCATGGAAGATCTCATAAGCAGTTTGAGCAAACCAGTCTTATTTCAGAAAATAATATTATGACAATTTTGTTTAGAAGCAGGTTATGGAAAATGAATGAATTAATTTTGTTTAGCAATAATTGGCAGAAAATACGAATAGTAAGAAAATTTTGGAAGATTTTAATATTTTGTGTGTTAAAGTGTAATATGTTGTTCACATTCTCTATTCTTAATGTGTCTCTGTTACACTTACGTACATTTTAATGGATAGCCTTTTGAAGACTTATAATAGTGTAGTATAGTGCTGATGGGGGAAAACATTTGCCCTAACCCATTCAAGCATAAACAGAATGAAGTTCTTGTACACTTACTAGTACAACTTTGTGTTCCCTGACGTAGTCTAGATTTTAGTAAAGATGTAGCCACGTCACTTATTCCATAGCCCAGACACTGTAGCTATGCCTCACAGTATGTACTCACTTGTGCAATATAATCTGGCTTTGTCTTCTGCAGGAGGCATGAGTCATGCAAACAACCTTATATAATATATACTTATAGAATCAAGTTTAACCTTGTTACAGCAAAGTAAGGAGCTTACAGGAGGGGACCCCCAGGATGTAGAGGCTGCTTTTCACTCCCTGTAGCACTGAATGTTACTGGATAGTTAATCTCTTTCAGTTTATCTCACTGTTTTTTCTCTCTCTTCTCTGGCAGTGTAGATCAGCTTCTTTTTGTTGGATTCCTCGTCTGTTCTGCCCATCTAGAAATAATCCAAAACCATCGTTATTTGTGAAAGGTGTCAGGGAGCTACAAGTTGTTGTCATGGTTCAACAAATGATTGGAAAATGATGATTTCAGCAGTATTTATTATCTAAGTAGAGTAATGTCTTTGAAATAGGACAATTAAAAGGGTCCGTATTGTTTTGGTGGTGGAGCTACTAGAACAACACGCTGTCAATCAAATGTGGGCATCTACTTTGTCCTCATTCAGTGCATAGTCATGCTTTCAGTGAAAAACAAATCAACTGTAAGAAAAGTGTGACCGCAGAGTAACTGTTTATTATATCTGGACTTGCCACATGCAGCTGACAATAATGAGAGATCCTTAACCTTACCCAGTTTGACACTTGAACTGTTCACCAAGAACTCGGCTTGTGCAGTGAGGATTCAGAAGGCAGACACTAATAGCAGCCATTAGTGGACTATTGGTTTATATATTTTTTCTCTGGTACACTGTCAATATAGGATGAGAACGACATCGACAAGCTTATGTGAAACAACATCAATCCATTAATTAACCAGACAGTATTGGCAGTTTGCCAGTGACCTCAGCTTAATTTCAACCAATACTATGAATGCAGTGGAACACCGATTGAATATAATGACATTAGAAAACATTTTCATGTTTCCTCTCCCTTTTCTTGGCTAGAACCTACGGAAAATGGAAGGTGAGACTCGGGAGGAACCCGTTAAAGACCTCGATGAGCTGCAAAATGCAGATTGGGTAAGAGGACTTATTTTATTTTTTTGACCATGTGCTGGCAATCACATAACTTATGGACTGCATTGATTATCATGCCACATCTTTTTTGACCCCACCAGGCACGGTTCTGGGTGCAGGTGATGCGAGATCTACGAGATGGTGTTAAGTTAAAGAAGGTTCAGGAGCGTCAGTATAACCCATTGCCCACTGAATACCAGCTCACACCGTACGAAATGCTGATGGACGATATCCGCTCCAAACGCTACAAACTGCGAAAAGTTATGGTAAATGTAAAGTATTTTTATTTTTCTCTTTTGACTTGAAAAACTTGAGACGTATGCATTACAATGAGATGATTTTGTGCTCAATAAACATGATCCTCATCAAATTTAACACTGTCGTTCCAGGTGAATGGAGACATCCCACCAAGGTTAAAGAAGAGTGCGCATGAGATCATTCTTGACTTCATCAGGTCGAGACCACCTCTCAACCCTGTGAGTAGAACAGAACACGGGGACAGGAATCTGTAAAGAAACCCTTTAGTTTTGGTCTGTACATATTCAGTATACAATATTGATATATGATGCATTTCCAGTATTCATTTTGGACGCATTTACAGAGTGACTCATCTTCTAATTATAACCTATATTCAACCTGGTTATGAAAACAACATTTTATCGTCCATTGTTTTACTAGCACTCTGGCATTCACAGTAAATGCCAATTGACAGGGTGTGAATCATGGGGAACATAATTTCACATGCACATCCATCATCACGTGGTATTGTTAAATAAAGTGATCTACTTTGGCTAATAGAAGAGTTAGATGACTTAATGTAGTGTTTGTCAAATGGGGGTACTAGTACCCCAAGGGAGGGTAGTACTGCAGGGGGTACATGATATTTTTTTGAATGTTTATCGAAGAAAAATATGAGTCATGCATATTCCTTAAGTATAGACATAATTTGATAAACTACGTTTTATTTTCAAGATTCCTAATATCAATGCAAACGTTAACTGCTGTAAACTGTCAACTGCTGCAGCAAATGCATTTTATATTCAAAAAATATTTCATAGGGGATACATTATTGAAAAAATGTTCGAGAACCACTGACTCAATTTAATTACAAAACATGCACTCTTTCATTGAGTACTCACATGGTGTTGTGGTTGTCATAAAAGGTTGCAGCCCGTAAACTGAAACCCCACCCGCCACGTCCCCGGAGCCTCCACGAGCGACTGCTGGAGGGCATCAAAGCTGAAAGGAAGCTCAGGCCGGTCTCACCAGACATGATCCGCAGAAGCCGCCTAGGTAAGCCGCTAACAATTGCAGACGTTGACATTCCAATGTTTAAATGCATACATGCACTTATAACCATTAAACAAAAATGTATCTGCAAACTGCTAACTTGCTGCTTTACGAGCCAAAACCCTTCCTCTCAGGATAAAAACCATTAACCAAGTCTTAACCACATCCATCATTATTACTCTAACAGCCCTCTTCCTATATTGATCTGTTCAATTAATCAGAAGTGTCACGGCGTTTAAACAAGGATCACTTTGACTGCAGCTGCGATCCTTGAGTTGTTTACCTGAACTGCTAAAGTAACATTTGTGGTTTCGGACAAATGTACTCCTGAGCTCACAAGCTCTTCGGTTTGAAGTTAAAAATACGAATCCTGTATGTAATGCTTCTCTTTGATGGTACTTTCCTAAAAGCAAGCAGTTCATAGATAATCCTTTTGGTATGATGTTGTCGTAATTGGATAAAATGATCAAACCATTTAAGGCTTTAATTAGATAAAAACAGCAAATATGTTGTCAGTCTGGACCACACAGTGCTTCTATGCGGTTTACACAAGACATCTTTTGTAAGGGGATTCAGGAGGTTAATATGGAGCATTGGTTACATAATAATACATATGGAAGGCTAAACAGGTTATTCCTAAACATAATACGTCTCTTTAATGTGAGATTTTCAGGCAATATGTGTCTTAAACTTGGATTATTCATTGACTTAACCATCCATTTTAACTCATGGATTTCTTTTTCTCCTATTTGCTCTCATTTCCTTAATTTCAAACATGGGCATATCTGTCAGTCATGCGACCTCTTAGCACGTCTTACAGCTTTGACTCATCAGGTAAAATTTCATGTCATCTATTGTGTTCCAATTGTTGCACATTGTGTTTCGATCCAGGCTATTTTTATAGTTAGCTCCTGCTTCTCCCTGTCCCTATTATTATTTCGTGCTTGTGTTGTACACTCTCACCTATACAGCAACTGAGGAAAAGATCGGTTAACACAGAGCAACTAAATCTCAGACTGTGTGAAATGGTCACCTTGGTGTTTGCTGGGAGGTAGAATAAAAACATAAAGCTTCAGCGCAGGCCTACTTCACTTTAAAGTCATGTTATGAATGACAGCGTGCCTGGGAAATAGTAGTTTCTCACAGGGGACCGTCTGTGGTCTAGGTGATGAGGGATAGGCATTGAGATGGAGCCAGCAGGGTGAGATTACAGATCATCACTCTGCCCCTGCAGCCAGTCTGCCCTGCTTGTCACCCTAATCCGCTCTCACTGAGGAATACGACAAATTACATAACGCTGGTAAAGAGTTGAACGGCAGATGACCGTCTGATTGTGTCACTACAGTGTCACAGGATGACCATAAATCCTGATGGATGTATGGGAATAACTTTTTGCGCTGTGGCTGCACTCATTCTCTGCTTCCCCTGGCACTTCCCCTTCACTTACCTCTCCCTCTGTGTTTTCTGGCTATGCACAACATGTGTGTGTGTGTGTGTGTGTGTGTGTGTGTGTGTGTGTGTGTGTGTGTGTGTGTGTGTGTGTGTGTGTGTGTGTGTGTGTGTGTGTGTGTGTGTGTGTGTGTGTGTGTGTGTGTGTGTGTGTGTGTGTGTGTGTGTGTGTGTGTGTGTGTGTGTGTGTGTGTGTGTGTGTGTGTGTGTGTGAGCGTAGCCCACAACTACAAATAATCTCCTTAATTCACACCTGGTCTCACAGATGCTTGTTGCTGTCAAATAGTCCTCCCTGTGGTACTAGACTGGTGTCAGGAATAAAAATATGACTATACGTGTTCTTGCTAATGGTTATAATCCCATTATTTCCTTTGCAGGTGCAGGGAAAAGCATCAGCACTCCTCAGGACTTGTTCCGCAGCTCAGGTAAAGAAGAGCTGATATCAGTGGTCTGATCTTTAGGCCTTTGTAAATAAATACTTTTTCAGTTTCCTTCATTTAGATGAAATGATTGTGGAGAAAATCTGTAATATAAGCATATGGTTGGGGCTTATCTTGGTCACCAAGTGGCCTGTGTTCACCGACTCTGTGGTATCACAAAGTACGGATACAAAGATGAAGGTGCCACGATGACCAGCTGTTAAGATAGGAAGATGAGCCATGAGAATTTATTATTCACTTGTAATAAAACTTCAATTGTATCTGTGACCCGCAGACACTCCTGATGCACTCAGGAAATTGACTGTCAGCACCCAATCTCTGGCCAGTGGCAACCTGCTGGGACCGAATCAAGGTGGAGCCCTGGCCCTTAGCCAGAGGAAGAGGGTGCTCAAAGCGCCCACACTGGCTGAGCTGGACAGCTCCGAATCTGACGTGAGTTGTCTTTTATTGCCTGTGCTCATAAGATTATCATCACCCTCTTAAACGGGTTTCAATTAAGCATCTTGAAAACGTTGATGATAGTATCTGTGTGTCCACTACAACAAAGTCAAAACCTAAATGGACTTTGTTTTGCCATGCAAAACTTTCAAAGTAATTTAAAGCCATCATTGTCACGTGACTAAATATGTTTCATCTTCTGGTTGACAGGAGGAGACCACACGGAGCAGCTCCAGTATGTCTACGTCTTTGTTGGAGGACACGTCACCTGAGTCTGTCGTAGAGAAGAAGGGTAAGCGCTTTCCTGGAACATACTGGAATATATTACCTTCTGCTTTTTGATCACTACAAACGTGTCTAAGTTGTCTTCATAATATTCACTTTTTTTTGTCCAGTTCCTCCAAAGTTCTTGCCTGTGTCTGCGAGCCCAAAGCCAGACAGGCGTCAGTCTCCACAGAGGCGGCACTCGATCGAGAAGGAGGCCCCCACCAATGTCTGCTCCTTTGTACCTCCATCCAGACAGAGCTCCAAGTCTTTGGTATGTAAACTGTAGGAGTTATCTCTGCTGGATTAACCATCACAGCCCTGATGAATGAATAAAGCCTCAGAAGTAGATGGCAGCTTGTATTAGTGACAGATCTTACTACACCAGTTGCACTTATATTAGGTAGTTAATCTAAGATGGTCTGTTATATTTTGTTTGGTGTAACTAAGATTATTATCTTATCCGCATCTCTTATCAGCCAAATAATAATGATAAAATATAACTAAATGAAAAAGAGATTCTGCTAAAAGAGTAAAAATGCATGCATACATGTTAATTGCAGAGTTTGTAGAACAACAACTCATGTGGACATTACACTTTAAATTAACTCTAAATCTACCAACAACAATGGGTGTATACAATATATCTGTTGAATTTATTCCCGTCCTGTGACCGGTCATTCGTTTTCCATGAGGTCACTGGTTCTCTGAGTAACCGGTCGTGTGATTCTAGTGAGGTTGATAGATATAATTGAAAACACAGGACAGGCTGCTGCACGAAGAGGATTAAGATGGAATTGGTTTATTCTCACAGCTTTCTAGTTAAAGTGCTGACCTCTGGGGGCCAAACCAGGAGCCCTGCTTTAAACAATCATCAAATGAAAAGAAATAACAGTTAAAACCCTGGAGGAGACAACTATTCATGTCTCATATTAACTTTATGCCTCTTATGTTAGTGATTACATCCTGGTCCCTAAAAATGAGAATAACTAAACTTCTTTGTGACAGATCGAGATAATCAAAAGCCACACGATTACAGTTTTCTAGTCACCCATTTCATGAAAAACTCAAAAAATGATTTCCATTACCTGAAGCCATGTTTATTTACCTTTGAGCACCAGCTCAAACTTGCTTTTCCTTTCACATAGGAGTTGAGTTATCCTAGTAGATGTAAAACAGGGAGATCTTTGTTGCAGTTCCCCTCCCTCTCGGTTACTCATTTTTATATCTCATTAAAATGTTTGCACTGGTTAGCTGTCTCATACCAAAGACTTAATTGCAGTCATTTCCTGTTTTGTATAATGCTGCAGCTGATGGCGGATCCCAGTGCCAAGGTAACCTGCTAACCTTCTGTCTGTCCATCAACAAAAATGTGTTTTCAGGTTGTGCTTTAGTCCCATTATTGTGAACGAGATATCTCAGGAAAGCCTGGAGGGAAATACTTCAAATTTGGCACAAACGTCCACTTGTACTCAAGAGTGAACTGATCTTATTTTGGTGGTCACTGTGACCTCATGTCCGTTCCATTCTTGTGAAAAGAAGATGTAGGTCTGCACCATCAGACCTAGTCACAGGTTGTAATCCTGCAGACATGAGTTATAAATGCTGCCATATTTTCCTATCCTCTAATAGATGCATCATGTATTACATTTTATTGAGCATACTGTATGCAATAAGCTTGTTGGGTATATAAGGTCCTACCTGTTTAAACGTCCTGTTCCCTCTTGTCTGCTGGTCAGGTGGAAGCTGCCAGCAGTGGTCAGGGCACGGTATGTCACTGTTACTGCATATCATCAGAGGCACATAACACTGTGTGGGTCTTCAAATAGACTTGTTTTAGATGAATGGGACATTGTTTCATGACCATTTGTGTGAATGGGAGATCTGGGGCATGCTGAAAACGGCTCGGGGAAGTTTAAAAAGAAAATACTTTTGAGAAATAATCAGTTACTATTTAGTACAGTAAGTTTTCTATCCCAAGCAAACTGAAGGAACGTGAGAGTAAATGATTGGTGAAGAACTTCCCTGAGCTTTAACTTTGACTTTGGATGCTCTGCTATGTCACAAATCTCCTGGCAACCGCAGCATGCAACATGATGGGGGTCCACTTGCAGATTAGAAGCGTGGAAATGGTTATAAAACAGTCAAAGTATTGTTAAAGGGCCATTGTGTAATGTCAAAGTAAACGTATGGTGCAGAAAAGGAAATTCTACAATTCTCTATTTTTAAAAGACAGATTTTGAATAATTTAAGAAAGTAAATCAATATCAGAAAGCTGTGGACCACCACCATGCCGGGTGTGTTACATCCCCAGCATGCTCTGGGTTTTCTGTTCATTGTCACAGTGTCACGTCATGGAAGCTTCATTTGTGGTTTACAGAGAACATAGAAGATCGGTGTCACCTTCACCAACTCATCGCATGCTTGGTCTTTTGGTTAAGTGGTGTGCAATGGGTGTCTCATTGGCAGCAGATATCATTATTTCACGCTGATGCACTGTTTTCTAAATCTGCATATGTATTTGCTGATGTGTTTTTAATAATTTCTTCTCCAGGAGGAGTTCTGCTACCCGGTGGAGTGTCTGGCTCTGACGGTGGAGGAGGTGATGCACATCAGACAGGTTCTGGTCAAGGCAGAGCTGGAGAAGTTTCAGCAGTACAAAGAAATCTACACTGCCCTCAAGAAAGGAAAGGTAAACACCACATGTAGGATTTTTGTCGTTTGAGTGATCATTCTCCTCAGTCATCATTTGAATACAACAGATGCCTTCTTCACCTCACCTCATGCTTTCCTCTCTAGGTTTGCTTTTCATGTCGGACCAAGAGGTTCTCTCTCTTTACCTGGTCCTACACCTGCCAGTTCTGCAAAAGGTAAACTGAATCCCTTTTACTAGAGCTACTCAACTTAAAGGTAAACTTTAAGTCTATTTACGCGCATTACGAGTACTACTTACCTGGTACTGTCGCTGGATTCTTGCGATGTCCCACGTTGTTTTGACATGTGAATCGTGGTCTAAAAAATCCTAAAAAAATGCTTTGTGGCTTCACTTAAAGCACAGACCAATCAGCTTCCTGTGAGGAGTTACTGAAAGCTAGGGTCATGGCTTAGTATTTCTTCATTTAAGAAGAGCAACGGACGGCACTGAAGGTTTTTCTCTGTGTGAGGTAACCAGATCTCTATAGCCTGCGTCTCATCTATGCTTTAAGCCACCGACCCGATGGTACACTAGCTGCTACTAACAAAGCACATCCAAATCTCTGAACCAAATCTCTGAACCAAACAATTTCTCTGGTTAATCCTTGGTTTTATACCGTCCATCATGAATCTGAGAATGATATAGGAGTCAATTTGTGAAGTGCTGTTTTAAGGATAGCTTCTGTTCATGCTCAACATAATATATATTTTTTGTCTTCTCCAGGCCTGTGTGTTCCCAGTGCTCTAAAAAGGTACTGTTGACTTATATTCAACAAACTTTTTAACTTTTTAGAATTTCCTCCTCTGTAAACTGCATAAAAATACCCATTTTGTTTATCTTTTTTTTTTTTTTTTTTTTACCTCAGATGCGGCTGCCATCCAAGCCCTACTCCACCCTGCCCATTTATTCTTTTGGCCCCAGTGCTGTGGCTAAAGAAGAGGCACGTGGAGCGACCGCCTCTGCTGCACCAGAAAAGCACCCATTTGGGTCTGGACACAGCCGAAACAGCCTACGCAGAAGTGTTTACAAGTATGTCACTGTAGAATTCCCTTTTTTTCTTTTTTTTTTAATACACTGAGGAAATGTAAAGCTTTGTCAGAGTATTTATTATTGGTTTTCTGTCCTCAGGTTGTCAAAGCAGAGCAGCAGTAGTAACAGCAAAGATGGGCAGTCACAGGATGAGCCTGAGCTGCCCAAAGAGCTCACTGAGGACTGGGTCACCATGGAGATCTGTGTAGACTGCAAAAAGTTCATCACGGAGATCATCACCTCCAGCAGGCGCAGCCTGTGCGTGGCCACCAAACGTGCCCGTCTCAATCGCAAAACCCAATCCTTCTACATGTCGTCGTCTAACTCGGTCAACTTCAGGCCCTCTGAGCGCACCATCAACGAGGTGTAGAAAGTGGGATGGCCCCGTGCACTTTTCTTCACACCTCTGCTCGAGCTAAATCATTCGACCCCTCCAATGAAGCCAGTCCATCTCACCCCAAAGTTAGTAAAAGGTTCTTATACCTTACCCTGTCTCAGGAAAAGTTGGCACGCTATGATTGGTCATGGCCGGTCAGGACTTTACGGTAGCTGCCAGATAACAAAGGAGAGCCATGTTTCTATTAAAAAAAACAGTCAAATCAATTGTTTGCTGATGTTGCTATTGTGAACCAGGTAAGTGAAAGTATATTTGACATTAGAGCAGGATCAGATGACGCAGAAAGCCAAACGCTGCAGTGGTGATATGTAAATCGTAGGCCCCTCCCTAATCTTGGTTTTGGATATATATTCCAGTTCCTGTTTACTTCTAGCTCTCAGGATTAGCAACAGATTGTCTTTTGACAGAAATGCACTGTAGATCTTCCTGTCAGGTCTGTTGGGGTAAACCTCCGCCACTCCCCCATCCCTCCTCTTTTATTCTTCTAGCAACAATTATGCCAAATGTAACATCATTCATTTTATAGCCAGTTAAAATGTATATTTACTGTTTTCTCATGTTGTAGGGACGACGCGCTTGGGTGAGCAAGGTCAGATTATTTTTCGGGGTGGGTTTTTAGCTAGCCGTTTTAATGTAAATTAAATTCTGTGCCTGGTGCCAAAATATAATTTCTTTCTTTGAATGCCTTTGTAGTTATGGACCTATTGTACATATGTGTTAGAAACTCAATGGGGGACATTTTTAGGGTAATCCAAGTTTGGTTTCTCGCCCTTTCCGTGGTCCAAGATAGGCAACAGAGGCACAGAAATGTTAGGTTATGAATGTGTACATGCTGTAAATCTTAATTGTTCCAAATTTAAATTTAATATAAAAAATTAACGAAGTAGAAATATAATTTTACCATGTTTTAAAATTTCTGCCTCTAGAGTTTCTTTATTTGAAATTCTTTTCTGAAAACTTTATTATTAGTGTTAATATGTTTGTGTCGATTAAGATTTTATTTCTATTGTATAGTTTAAAAAATCTTCAGTGTTAAAAAAAACTCCTCTAAATCACAAATCGCACTTTTATTGGATCAATTTATTGTTCATATTGTTTTATTTGTTTTTTTGTGTAATAAATAATAATTATTAAAAACTCCGATTTTCACCTCTTGGAGGGCGGCGCGGTACATATTGCCATTTCCCAGAATTCCTCATGAATGAAAATGTGTGTGAATGGTTGCAGGTTGTTTGTGAGATGGACTTATGGCTAAAACAAAACACTCCATTTAATTGAATGTAGGCAAGTTTATAACTGTCATTAAATATGCTTTTTGAATGTGTTATCCCTTTCAAAAGACTTATAGTGTGTTTTGTGACAGTTGTCAAATGAACACAAATACTAACCAGCCTGTTCAATAACGATGCCATGTTCAGTAAAATCCTACATCTGAGCAGTTTTATTTTAAACTTCTGTAAGGAATGTATGCATGCTGTACTGTTTGTTTTTATCAAAGACATTCTAATAAAATCAACATGATTCTTACTTCGGCTCAGTGGTCCTTTAACTGAATTTAAAGCCTGGTGTGAAATTGACTTTCACAAATGTGCAGTGTTGTGTTAGACAGCAGAGGGCGATACAGCTACAATGAAAATAAATCTGTCTGTTGCACTTCACATTACTCTGTGGTGATGGGGACATCAGGTGGTTGAAGGTGTCTATTGCAGGCATTTTAAGGTATTTCCATATTCAGAATTGGTGCATCCAATTATGCTGATTGAGTGTTGACATTCAAAAACTGTCTTTGTAATTGACCCTCTGCAATAGGAATCTGTTTAAAAATGGTGAGAGTGAATTCAATTCAAACACATTTTTCATGAGTAACTTGGAGACCTTTACTTACAGGTGCAATACTGCAACTTAATCATATCATTATTTTTATTTAACAATTTAAAAAATGTGTTGTTTTATCCATTGGTGTTATTCCCCAATGTTAAATTAACTTGATTCTTTTGCCTATTTTCACTAAAATGCTGAATATTTCATTTAGCTTTGCAGCAGTGGCGTAAAGTAGTTGAGATGGGATTGGATGAGGTAAGTAGTTAAGAACATACACGCACGCACTGTAAAGCATAAATTTATTTTATTTTACATTTTTGCATTATTGCCTAAACAATATCAAACAAAACCTTCAATAAAATGTAGCTTGCACCTAAGTTTCAAATCACAGTCATACTGTATCTGAATAGGTATCTGGTCTGACTAGGACTTGGAGAATCTCTTAGCATTTCTACTCCACTTTTAACCGTATAGTTGTAAAATTTTGTAATCCCCCTGTCCATCACATTAACACAGAGTGGTAAAATTACAGACCGTGAATAGGCCTCCCAGATGAAAAAACTACTTGTCATTTATTTCAAAGAAGAAAATAAACAGTGTAATTTTTTTAGAGTTATTGAGATCTGAGTCTAAGAACTAAAGGGTCTTGAAATATGTTACATTACATTTCTTTACCCTCAGGGTACACAGTAGTACAGATAAAACCTGGTGGATTATTCAGATTAAGCTAACAAGAAAGTGCATATAAATACAGTATGTCATTGCCTAGATGCTTGTTAAAAATAACCCACGTGGTGTAATGTAGGGTAAGGTTTAGGATTTATACAGGTGGATATTTATGGCAGCATGCATGCTGCTCCTACATATACATATAGTTCTTCTGACCACAATTATCATCAGTGTGTATGCGCGCACACACAGACAGAGTGGGCTTGCAATGAAATGCTATCCCTTGATGGGTTAGTAACAGACACCGAAAATAACCTGCCTGAAGGGTGACCCTCACACACTGGTTTCTACGGAGAGACAGCAAGCAAACACACAGTCAATAAACAGTCTGAGTAGGCTGTGTATTTAGCAGCAGCTCAATAAAAGGTTTCACGGGGTGTTGTTCTGAAATGCTGCTCTGGCTAACTGAGTTAAGCATATGACATTCGACTCAGCTGATGGCAAGTCACTCCCAACTGTCACAGTCTCTTTTAAACTTTAAGGTTTTAGGTTGGTTCAGTTTAGACATTCTGCTGTGTGTTATGTGTCATTCTGCACAGTTTGTGAGTCATGATAATCATTTTGTTAGGCATCCGGTATTGAATCCAGAGATAGACACATACACAGGAGGTTATTGTGAGGCATTCAGAGTGGCCAGGCTAACAAGGAGCCGTTTAACGCCATGGCAGTCTGGGCTTGCTAATGTGGAGTACGCTGAAGTTCCATTTTGGTCACTGCTCCTGGGCAAGTTTAGATGTTTCCCCACTAATGGGCAGGGATTAAAATGTAAGAGGGAAATCCGATCCTGCATCTCTTTCCCTGAGGTCGTCTTCACCGGAGGGCTGCATACAAGTAGGCCAAACCATGCAAACACTGAGCCTCTCAGGGGGGAAACTAGTAACTAGATATTTAGCCTACATGTTGAGCTCCTCCTGACACTCTTTATGAGGAGGCATGAAGGGTCAAGAGGTTGACACGTGTCCATCATAATGTAACATAAAGCAGGATATTTGTTTCAGGCCAGCCAAACTGTTTTAACTTTCTATCATAATTCCTATAATATTACTCCCAAGTTAAATATAATGCAGTGTATTTGTTGAAGTGGTATTTTATGATGAATGGAGACAAACGTGTCACCTGATAGCCAGCGAACATGCTTCTGTGTCCGTGTCAACAATGATCCCTTGAGTATGCGGGCAACATGACTCAACCAGTCTGCAGACAGATGGAAAACCATTTAAATCTGCACCAGGTTCGACCAAAGACAGTTCAGAAAAACAATAACAACATTTGTACCACTGTCCAAAAACAGATTGTATTAGTTGTTCTCATCTACAGAGAAAATCAAAGCAATAAATTACTAATTGTTTTTGCAGGATGACCACATATACATATGCATAAATAACAGCGTTTCTTTAAAAACCAAGTCACGAACAGGGAGATCAATATTAAAGGTATATGCATATTGTAAAGTAGGAAATAAAACATTTTTAAGAAAGAAAGAAAGTCCATTGTGCAGTAAGTAACAGCAGCACAGTTGATCAGTGACGCAGTCTTCACTACAGGGATGCATGCCATGGATGATCCAATGGGGTGATAACAGGGTTGCCGTGGCAACTGTCACCAGGGGAAGGGGCCTAAGTACCACAGTGAATGTGTGCTCCATAAGGGTCAAGAGGGTTACAGGGCCAAGACAGAAGTGACTGTAGAGGCCTGTAGAGAGGCTCCACACTCTCTTTGTCTGACATCTTCCTCTAATACATTACAGCTTTTGTTCTCAGATGAATAGAGGGTTGATTTCAGATCAGAGGAAGATGTTTTTCTTGTGAAAAACCACCTGCAGTTACATGCGTACATGAGCTCGATGTACAGGCTGAAAACCCTGAAATCCCCCCCCCCCCTCACCATTTTCAGTCACAGTTGCCCTGAGCAGGTCACTGTATCCCTGCCAAGCACTCGCCTCAAAGGCAGCATTGTCACATGTCCTCACATCAACACAGCTGCCTGTGAAGCCATTTTATTTATCCAGCAACTGTATATAGTGAGATTAAAAGTAAACGGCCACTGAAATATACACAAACCTTTGAGTTAACAGTGCTTCGACTGATCTAAAACATATTTTTATGCTTATTCATATTACATACACTACATATGTCGCAAGTGAAAACTTCAATAGTCTGTTGGGGGGTTGCATTAAAAATGATTTAAGTCATGAATCAAGCCAGCTTAACTGGAATAAAATTGGCCCAGAAAATTTTGTTTAGCAAAATTGTGCTTTTTCAGCAAACATGATAAACTACTTTGCATTGGGAGCTTGTCTGAATTCTGTCACAATTCATAAACTAGTGCACTCTGATAGAAGCATGTGGCTCAAAGAGGAATGTATTTTCTGTAAAGTGCAATTTATATTAGCTGTCTGATCCGTCGTTTTCAGTTCTACATGAGAAGCAGAGCTCACAGAATTAACAAGCATCCAGACATATTATACCCTTTGTATTTAATTGTTACAGGGAAATCAACTGCGGCTGCTAGGCAGTGACATGCTGTGTATAAATGTCTGGGAAATTAAAGCATTAACACGTTTAGCTACCATCAAACGAAGCGCAGCCATCTGTGGAAAGAGCTCTTTGGATAACGTATGTG
The DNA here is from genome assembly GCF_027596085.1 of Anoplopoma fimbria. Classification (NCBI taxonomy): domain Eukaryota; kingdom Metazoa; phylum Chordata; class Actinopteri; order Perciformes; family Anoplopomatidae; genus Anoplopoma; species Anoplopoma fimbria. Next base: position 4,956,117 of record NC_072458.1, on the reverse strand, counting down.
TCTGAACAGCTGTTTGTTGTGTAAGTAGGCTCCGTCTGCCTCTCGTCATCTCATGGGTTCTCAGTCCAGTTCTACCCCAGGTGCCTTAGGAATGACACCTCTGCTCATCTGCTGAACACTTGATTTACGCGATTGACACGTAAGTCAGCCTGGTCAAACATGCTGCAAAGTTAAAGAACGCTTCAAGGTTCAAACGTCTGTCTTGGGGTCTTAACACTTGAAGCAGTCTGAGTCCTTGATGACATTGTGACCGTGCTGCTTAGTTGTGGCAGAGACTGAGCTGCATGAAGGAGTGCAGTCAGTTTGAAATGGTTTCCCCATTTGTGTGGTTAGTGGCCAATAAATCATGGCAATGGGGAGGTGAAGAACATGCAGTAAAGCATTCTCTCAAGTGGCTGGTTGGATGTTGGGTCACGGTGGGTTGGGTCTGTTAGAAACACAGACTAGCGGCAGGGAGCCGTGGTCGAATAGCTTGTACGGCAAAGAACCTTTGGAGGTCCAAACGTCCGTCTTGGGGTCGTAACACTCGAAGCAGTCTGAGTCCTCGATGACATCGTGGCCGTTGAGGATGCGTCCACCGGTGACAAAGAGCTTGTTGTTGATCACTGTAGCGCTGTGATGCATCCGCCGCTCCTTTAGGTTTTCACACTTCACAAATTTGTTGGCTTTGGTGTCGTAGGCGATCATTCGTCTGGTGTATCCTGAAAATTAGATTTTGAGTAGCACACTTTAAAGAATAAGTCTGGGGATGTTTTACAATTTTCTTACAATCAAAATATCCAAAGAGAAGATCAAAAGGTCTATGCTGCTATACATCAATTACTATGTTAGTCCTGTTTGAGTAATGCTTCATAAAATGCCTGGCTGTTTTAGGAAGTTAAATAGCCTGAAAATGTGTTCCATCTTCAGTAGAAAGCATTTGGCTTGGGGCTGGGACAGAGACAAAGAAATCAGACAGTATTGAAAGAAAACTAACAGACAATGCCTTAAAAATCAGTTAAAAATCACACCAACTGAAAACATGGTAATGACTACATTTATTATGTAATGGGGCAACCATTCATTGAGCTCACCTCCTATGATGTAGATCTTGTCTTCAATGACAGCGGCAGGAGCACAAACGTTTTTCACCGTCCTTGTTTCTAGGCTGGACCACAAGTTGCGTGAGATGTGATACACCTGTTGACACAACAAACAGTCATCTGTTTATTGCGGCATCAAAGACTGTAGTTTTCTGCCTGCCTGTGTAATATACTGAGCTCTGACTCTTAATGTTCTATTTGTTGATACTGACAGTGAATTCTGTTCAAGGCCATGTCTATAAACGAGAAGTCTGACTCTACCTGAATCAGCCTGACTGGATTCTGCATTGAGTCTTCCCCTCCGAAAACGTAGATCCTCTGATCACTGGCCGCAACAGCTGGATGCAGCACCGCTGTGGGCATCGGCGCCATGGCCTCCCATTGATTAAACATACTGTTATATCTCTCAACAGACTGAGAGATCTTCTTGTCAACGCCGATGCCTCCTAACACAAAAATAAAGTGCAGATAGGACACACTTTGGTGGGCATATCGTGGCTCCATCATGGGCTCAGCAGTCCGCCACTGGTTGGTCTTCAGGGAGAGTGTGTAAACTGTGGCGCTCACTGAGCTGTCACCTGATGTCATGCAGAGGCTGAGCCCACCGAGCACATAGAGGATGCTATGAATGCACACATATGCAGCTTTGTAGAGGCGCAGAGGGAGCTTGGCCAACCATTGCCAGCGTTGAGTCCTTTCGTCATATAGTAAGGCTTCCCGTGAGGTCTGTTCATTGTTTTTTCGTCCTCCAACCACCACCAGTGTTTCGCTGCAGGTGTAACGTCGCGGTGTGGTCCAGAGTGGCTTGAGTTCTCGGCTACACTTGGTGCTGACCGTCAACATGAGGCGGCGCACTGACTCGATGATCTCAATGCATAGGGAGGAGGACTGCACGAGAGGGTCGTTGGCGATGAACTGGAAGAGGTAGGTAGGATGGATGTAGCGAAGACGGACTTTCTTGAAGAGATCATGGATGGCACCACGTCGTGAGAAGGGGTCGTGGTGGATCCACGCCAGGAGGGTCTCAAACACTTGCTCCTCCTCAGCACAAAGTCGGTCATCTTCTAGGTAACACATGAGCTCAGGAAGAGACAACTCACAGAAGTCCTCTGTAGCAGCTACATCAGAGAAACACCTCACAGCCATCTCCTTCGCCCTCTCCCTCAGACTCTCACAGTGAAGGATCTCAGAGAGTCGTATCATGCTCAGACAGTTTTCTGGACTCAGCTGCTCCTGGAGGAACAAGGAACAGGCCTCAAAGAGAGCTCCGTAGTGAAGCATGGAGGCTGCCTGCATGAGGGGGAGCACAAACTCCATGGTGATAGTGACGCAGCCTGTGTAGACATAGTCAACGATGACACTGAGGACATCTGAAGAGATTCCCTTGAGATTCACTCGGGCCTGACTGCTCTCCAGAAAGTTGCTGCAGAACATAGCCCGGAAGTATGGGCTGCTGGACACCAGGACGTTCCTGTGGCACGGGATCTCCTGGTTCTCCGTGCAGAGCAGGACGTCTGTCAGGATACGCTCCTGACGAAGGATGTTGAGCTGGGCAAGTAGGTGGGAGGGAAGTTCTGAGTCTTTGAAAGAGAAAACTTCTCGTGGTCTAACGGCCATTCTGTGGAGAAGGAAAAGAGAGAATCTACGATCATAGTGTTCTATCGTCCATTGGAAAGAGATGGTGGATAAATACATGGGTAAACACTGACATTACAAATCAAAATGTAATAAAGAACCTGTTATGGTTTAATAGTAGGTTATATCTTGACCCGGAAGAGTGACTTCCTGGGGTCTCACCGTGAGGTTGCCAGAAAGTCACCATGTATTTCCTCAAACTTCAAACTATTCCTTTAAGGTCCAAAAGTAGATAGTAATGCCGCCACAAAAAGGCTTCAATCTACCAATACCCACCAAATCACTAATTTACCAAAGTGCTACTTTGCTTGTGAAACTGTGGTGGTAAGGTTAGCTACTCAGGTTCAGCTTTCAAGGGATGAAGGAATCACAGTTTTATTATTTGACATTTGATCTGACTTTCAGCTTTGCCCTCAGACTAACCATGCAGATGATAGCAAACCCTTTCACTTATCAACCCACCCTCAAACTGTCCAAACCCCTGCAGAGCAGCTGTCCTTAATGTGACTCAAAGATTGCTATTTTTACCCCCTATGAATTATCTTGACGCATCTATGTAGCATCAGGCCACATCTCCCTTATGAAGCAGCCCATCATCGCTGACATTAACAGAACTGTGTTAACTGACCATCTGTGTGTGTCTCTCTATCCACACCAAATGTCCCTCGCTCCACTGCTCTTGCTGTTTTTTTAATATTTTATGTTTTTGCTCCATCATATCCCACTCTATCTCTATCTATTTGGGGGGTTCGTGATGATCTTACTATTAAAAGACCGGGAATGTCATTGGGCTATTAGCAACACTAAGTCTTATAATCACACCAAGGGACAGCTACTGATTTACTCCCACTTACGGGGCCCAGCCTGTCTGGTATATTTGGACCTCTGATCATTATTGTATAATATTAGTGGCATTTGACTAACGTTTTTTCTTAAACAAGACTGCTGGTAGTACCAAGAACTCTTTATGATGAATTGCGTCAGAAATTAAAACTTGATGCACCCTTGAGTATAAATTAGATTCAATTACTTTCTAGGGATACTTTCTAGTCAGTGATTAATACTGTTTCTAAACATTTATCCATTTATCATACAACCATTGTAGCTTTGTGTGCTAGCGGTGACATATAATATATATACTCTTAATACTGTAAACAAATGCCTGATTATAGATATAATAACAATGCTAAACTTTCTAGTAATGGTTATTTTAGTTTTTGTAAATCTGGCATCGCTGGATTATATTGGCAATTTCCGGGTTCCTTAAACATGAATGCTCTGATTCATAATCAAACTCAGTTAGAAGAGGATACAACTGAAGCAGATACTGAGGCCAATGCTGAACAAAAACACTGAAGCATTTAAATATCATATTTGAGTCAAACTGATGAGTTTGAGAGAAACGTGTTGAACCTGTTGGCAGTTCATCAGCAACATCTGTGACTGAGTGAATCCTTACCTCCTGCCCTCAGAAAATCAATAATATCCAAAATGTCTGGTCGGTCTCGTGAGAAAAAGTATCAGTCCCGATCAAAAGAGGACCAAAACATTATCCAGAGGGAAAGTGAAAAGTGTAGTCAGAGAGAAAAAAAGGAACGCGACACAGAGAAACGGTGAGGCTTTCCAGTTAGGCGCTGTGGAGCTCGCCATGAGGCCACTGTGTACATTCCTGCAGCTAAGAATAGTATCCCGGGCCACTGTGACTGCAGCCAGGCCTCTCATGTGACACAGAGCTGTTTGGTACCCAGTTGCCGGCTTAACAGCTCTGCCAGTGGAGAGAGTTCACAATAGCCAGGGGAGGGAGAATTTTCACAGGGTCCCGACTCTGCCATCGAGCCCACCCAAGCTGGTGTTTAATCAAAGTGTCCCAGAGTTGCTAACCCTTGTCCATCTTCCTGTGCCGTTTAAGTCCTCCCCTCCTCCTCCTCCCTTATGTGTGTAACCCAGGATGAAGGTATATATAGTGCAGCGCTGATGGGCCAGCTTGATCAGGAGAAACAGCTGTAAGAACCGGGCTCAGTCTGCGTCAGGATGTGGTGCTGTTTCTGTGCGTTGGTTCATGCACAACTGGAGATGACTACTGTTACTACTGTTACTACTACAACTACTACAACTACTACTCACCTGTTAAAGGGGTCAGTTACCTTGTAACAATGTATGCGTCACATTGCCAAATAGCATCCATTACCCAATTAAAATGGAACAGTGCAGTCGTTGGCTGACATACAGTAAGTGAATTACTAAAATCTCCTTTTTACCAAGTCATTGGTCAGTCCTAACTGATTTGGTGACACTAGTAGTAACACTGTGTTTCTACCGTTGGACACCTTTATTGTGAACCAGCGGCTGCAGGAAATATTAATTTTGCATTAGCAGTAACATGCACCTCTGATAATGTGTTAGGAGAGTTAACAGTAAACAGCGAGGCTGAAATCAGTACGATTACCAACAGTAACACTTGCAGTTACATTTATTATTTACTGTGAATCCCATGTGCACATTTAAATCCAGGTAGAGAATGATGGACTCCGTCGCTTACAATGAAAACTAGCAGAATAATTACAGAGTGTGAGTACAGTGTTGGCTATTGCTAAAATATATGTATATAGTCCATTGAAAGCATCAAAAACAGGGTTTGATTTCTTGTAACTCTGAAGGATTATAACTTGAATCTCTTCTGTTCCTAAAACAAGTGAAAACCTCTGACAGTGCGGTGACACTGAACAGATTGAAACGCTTTGAAATTATGGAGATGTTGAACAGTGTTATGTTAACAAAATTAGGTTTTTCTAATGCAGACTAATTTTTCTAATTTCACTTTTATTTGTCTTAGACTGTATACCTTGACCGCTTAAGGTCTCTAAACATCCTTCAGATGAAACAGCCTAAGAAGGAAAACTGCACCCAGCTCATATCCACATTGAAACCAGAACCTTTGATGAGAGGTCACGAGTAATCATTTCTTCATTTTAGGAGTCAGGAGCCAAAGCTGGGAAACAGTGATACGAAGCAACAAGCTGTGTACTCTCATATATTGGTGAAAGATAAAAATGAATCCTGATATAATCTCTTGTAACGTTATTTCAAGTCACTGATGGGAAAGATTAAAGGAGAAATTAAATATAATCTCCTTTTATTATGTCATAACCCCATGTTTCCACTCATACTTGCCACAAAGAGATATGGTTCCGAAGCATTTAAGGCTCTGTTCCTCACAGTTTAAATATCTAACTTGTCATTTCTTTACCTCACAAAGGGGCCTTGTCTTCAGCCCCCCTGTTCCTTGAACACCTTTCAGCTCTTGAGGTAGTGAGATGAAATACTGCCATGTTTGTCAAGTGGCATATGACAAGGAACTGGAGTTACATGTGGAGAGATTGAATGACAAAGCTACAAGAAGGTGAGCTGTCAGCTAGTCAGAAATCATGACATGCGAGCACACGCAGCTTTGGTGGACTTTGTCACACAGTGAAACCCTACACTCTGTTACCAGTTACCGAGTGACAGCTCCATGCTCATAGGTCATGGTGCATACTGCCGACTCCTTCAAGGGCAAAGCACTAAATCTGAAGAATATCAATTCCTTAATAAATCAAGTTTCAGGTGCAAGATGAAGTTTAGAATTTTCCACTCTTGATTTATCTTACTGGCCTAAAACCTCACTTTCTTCCTCCACTATTCCTGCTGCAGAAAATCTAATGATGGCTTGGGGGACATTTATTTAACTCGACTGACGGAGCTCATTGAAAGGGTGCAGCGATTATTTTCATTTTGCACCATTTTTCTAACCAGATTTTTTTTGGGAAAAGCAAATGAAAAACACATTTTCTAATTTAAATAAATGTTAATGGTCTACGGTCGATTATGATATTTTGTAACAATAATTACTCAAATTCTGCAAAATAATTCTTTAAAAGTATATTTTGATTGAGACCTTAGAGCTTTTATGAGCTTTATGATGGGACTGTAAGAATGCACAACAAATACGGTTCAGCTAGGCGCATAAACAGGCACCATTATCATTATATATGTAATGTTATTCTACAGTGGCAGCAACCCTGATTACATCTTGACATCCCCTGTTGTCATACTATTAAAAACACATCAATGAGGCACACTGGGTAGCACGGACCTGGCCACTGTTGTTTATTTTGAGCCACATACACCGTCCTCCTGCTGTAAATACTCACAGTGCCAGTTAAAACATATATTTATTGGTTTCTATACATTTAACACAATTTACATACATAAATGACCCTTACCCCAACCTGAACATATGGCAGTATATAAAATAACAATAAATAATACAAATATCACTTGAAAATAAATAAATGGCTAAATTATAAGTTAAAACATAAATTCAAGAAGGACAAAGATTTACAATGAAAATACTAATTTAGTTGAAATAAATAAATAAATAAAGGAAAATAATGTAAATAAAATAAAATACAGTCACAAACATGGAGCAGAGTACAGCACACATTCCTCACAGCAGATTAGTCACTTCACATTTCCAATGCCTCTTCAATGTCACCATTTTTAACAAATTCCCAAAACATCTCCAGGATATTGTAAAACTGAGAAGCTTTCCTCCTAACTATATATGTTAGTTTCTCAAGAGCCAAACTTGATGTTAAGTTTTTCAACCAGTGGCCTAGAGAGGGACAATGAACATTCTTCCAACACAGAGCGACTGAGCGCCTGGCCTGTAGTAGACATAGGTCAACCATTGTCTGGATAAATGCTGAATATACAGAGCGTAGGACTTAGAGGTATTGGAGAAGAGGTCATTTGAGAGATATATTGTATCACCGAACTCCAAAATCTTTGAATCTCCTCACATTCCCACAAACAGTGATATAAAGTACCTTGATGAATATTGCACTTATAGCATCGGTCAGGAATATTAGGATCAAATTTGTTTAACTTCACAGGGGTGATGAACGTGTTTTAATCCCTGGCTGAAAATAGTCGTCAACAATAACACTATTTACTGCTTTTTGAGTAATGCTTGCTAAAAACTGCAATGAATTATTATTTGTTTGGGGCGGCTGTGGCGTAGTGGAGAGTAAGGTAGTTCTCCAATCAGAGGGTCGGTGGTTCGATACCCGGCTTCAGCAGTCGATGTGTCCTTGGGCAAGACACTTAACCCCAAGTTGATCCCGAAGGCTTGCCATCGGTGTGGACTGGATGATGAATGTTAGTTAGAGTCTGATGGGCAGGTGCCACCTTGCATGGTCATCAGTGTGTGAATGGGTGAATGATATGTGATATACTACTGATTGTAAGTCGCTTTGGATAAAAGCGTCTGCTAAATGACTGTAATAAGATAAGATAAGATAAGATAATCCTTTATTAGTCCCGCAGCGGGGAAATTTGCAGGCTTACAGCAGCATAGAGTTAAAGTGCACACAAGAGACATAGTAAAGAAAGACAAGATAAAAATAAAAAAAACAAGTATTATAAATAAGCAATAAAACAGTAGAAAAACACAATAACTGAAATATAATATTTACAGACAGAAAAAAACTATTTTAACTATTATTGCACAGTGTTTTTTTGTAATGTAATGTAAATTGTATTATATATCCATCATCTGTTTTAAAATGTCTTTACATCTCCAGGAATGTAAAACGCTTGGTATCGAGGGACAAGCTGCAGTCTTTTTCATAAGGAGGTCAAACACAATGTCACATGACACCAGTCAGGTTTGATTATTCTATTCGACCGGAAGTGACGAATGTGGCCACAGGCGTGACGAACGGCTTGTTCGAAAATACAACAAGGAAGTGACCGTTTATCGTAAAGGAAAAGAACCACCGCTCCAGCTCTCCTCTCCCCGGGGGTCTCTCCGTCTGTCTCTGGGTGTCGGGAGGGTTAAAGTCACCGTGGACTTGCCCGAGAGCCCGTTTCTGATCGTCTGGAGGGATTCTGCTTTTAGCCAGCTAGCTAGCGATGAACACGGACGTGGAATTTCACATCAGGCAGAATTATCCGTGGACCAAGCTCCCAGCTAACGTCAAACAGGTACCCGTGTTTAAGTGTGGGAAGGGGGACTCTGCTGTGTCAATGTCACCGCGGTGCACTCAGCTGTCAGTGTCGCACGACTCGCCGACCTCCTCTGCAGAGGTCTCCACATTCATCCGGAGCCACAACTGGCCATCTTTACATTACAGCCAGTGTGGAGCTTCGCTGCATCACATGACACCCTGATATGTAGCGTCACATGATTTTAGTTGTACATATTGCATTCACACTTTTGTGCTCAACTGTGTCGAAAATTACGCAGATTGTTTTTATTTTCTGCATAAATCCCCTCATCTTGCATATATATATATATATATATCTCTAACTGCCTGCATCCCTGTGCATCTTCACTAGAGATGAATTAGGCTACTATGCAGACAAACTGTGCCACTGCCCAGATGCCCCTTAACCTCAAGGTTGATTGTGTGTCCACTAGTTTGTGTTGATGTAATTGAGAATTTTATGTGTTGCACCAAGTTTCCAAAGTCTTTTTTTTCCCCCCGATATAGACTTTGACATTTCAATTAAGGGTGTGTGCTTTCTTTTAAATGTCAAAATCTTCATTTCTTACTGTGTGGATATAAGCTCCAAAGGCCAGAAATTGTGTGGTCCTAAAAGCAGAGTCGGCAGCCTACGTTTACTGAATCAATTTACAGGAACTGACAGCGAAAACAGTGCATTTAATGACACAGACAAAGAAACAGAAATGTAATGTTGATAGATATATTGGGGCAAGGAAGTAATCAAGCATGGGAACATTTTACACATTGTACACATTGATAGTGGGAGTAAATGTTTGGTTAAAAGGGGCCCAGTAGCTAATTTCGCCGCCTTGCAGGTTAATACAGCCATGATCATCACCTGTGTGCTCTGTGTTTTTGCTCTGCAGAGTTTGGGGAACTCTCAGCGTGAGTATGAGAAGCATGTGCTGCTGTACAGCATCCGCAACCAGCTGCGATTCCGCAATAACCTAGGTGAGTTATGTTTGTCCCTCATGTAAATTCTAACCACCTTGTACTGACAAATCATGATTAGTTGTGAGATTAAAAGACAAAGAGCAAATAAGTCCTCTTGCATTAAATAGTTCAAGAATATTTGGCCAGTTTATGGACTGGCCACATGTACACCCAGTTTATCAGGTACATTTGGCTAAAACAATGCATCCTAATATAACGATGCTCAGAAAACGTATTATTTAGAATGCATTGGCTTTAACTTGGTTTATAGATTGCCTGGAGCTGTTACTGTATGAACACTCAGCCCTGACTGTGACCTGACTGCTGCGTGTGTTTTATGAGCAGTGCGCCAAGTGAGGAAGGATGAGCGCAAGTATTATGAGGAGCTCCTGAAGTACAGCCGGGAACACCTGATGCTATACCCCTACCACCTGTCTGACATCATGGTCAAAGGGCTGCGAATCACTCCGTTCTCATATTACATAGGAATAATGGAGGTAAGCAACTTCTGCTGCATCGCCGAATGGGAAGATGGGTGTTTGACGTGTAAATGCTAAGCTTCAGCCACTTTTCTGTTAAGCAGCTTCTCATACACCTGAACATATGTCTCTGTGCACACAGTAAATGAAAGCTCTGGCTGATTTAGTCATCTAGCATTGCTTTCTTCTGACATCCACATGGTGATTTCACATTCTCATCTGCGCTTTCAGAACAATGAGTTGGGTAAACTCAAAGCTGAAGCGCAGGAATTCTTATTGTGCAGCAGCAAAGACTCTCTAATTGGTTTGGGAACATCCCGTGTTTTTAATTATAATTGAACAATGTCTTCAGGTTTGGCATCCCTGGAAAACATTTCCGTAATGAAAGTATCAGACAAAACGGAATTCAAGAGCCCTTTATAATAAGAAGGATCTGAGCTTTTTACAATTTCATGCTGCCGTGTGTGCTCTTTACTTGGAAATATAAAGCATAATGGTACACCTGAATAGATCTGCCATAAAGGTATCCTTTTGTGCAGCTACACCTTTGTAGTATAGTCAGTATGTATAGAGGATAAACCTCATGTCATAGGCTAGCACTAGTGAGTCCTACACTTGAAAATTACATATCAGCTGCATGTTGAAAATGTTGTCACATGCTTAACATCACCACCACTAAGAGAAAGATGAGGTCAGTCAGTCTATAAAGTATTCCTCAGTTTTAGAGGAGCGTGTGGTGTATTATGTCTCCTATATTGATGGACTTGGCATAAGTCAAGCACTAGGTGTCAGTCAGTGTCTAGCGGAGCCTCATGTTTCAGCCCAGGGACACAGAGAACTGATCCCAGGACAAACGCACCCAGAGAAAATCTTTGCTGTTTGCTCTGCAGTCAGTTTGGGCTTTGTCTGCATGACAGATCTCTAGCTGAAAAGGTTTGGTCTTTTGTTTGATACTGACACAGTCGGGTTCTCCTTGACTTATGACATTATCAATTAGATTGCAAGGACCGAGCCCATGTGTTCACACAACTGAGAGTGTCGCTTTTGAATCAATCAATCAATTTTGAAGCACTCGATGAAACGTATAGTAATTATGATTTCTTAATGAAAGTAGTGCACCTGTAATTTAGTTACCTCTGTTTCGATACACTTGAAGCTGATTACAATTGTATGTAATGTGTCATTTCTTTGCATAATGCCCTGAGATGTATTTCCGTTACTTTACCGCCCTGTGTGTTTACTCAGAGATGGTGTGTGCAGATGCTAGCTGTCACATTTGATTGTTCCACATTCAGCATACTTCCCATTTCATCAGATCAAATATGACTAATAAACCCAGTGCCCTTTCTTAAGACTTAAACACAAAAATAAAGACAAACCATTTAGGTTTCAGCTTATACTTAAAAAGGATTCAGCCTATTTCCTATGCTTGCTAAACTAAACTTGACTAAGCTTCAATTGTGACCACTGAATTGCTGAAGGTTATGTCACATTTTCATAATCCGTTTTAAGTAGTTAATGAAAATGGTGTGTAGAAATTAGCACGGCCGCCCAGATCTGCGAATCCTGTTATTAATCAGAGGCAGAGGGACATGGAAGGGGAAAGAGGAAAATGAGTTTAATTCTTCTTTTCTCCTTTCTCCCGTCTCCTTTTTCTTATTGCACCTCCAGGATATTATGAACAGTGAGAAGAGTTACGACTCCTTGCCCAACTTCACTGCTGCTGACTGTGAGTTTTCCCGCCTCCTTTTTTTCTCAGCCTCCCCCCTTTTCTCCCCCACTGTTGAAATGACTTTACTGAGGTTTTGTGTATATCCCACTCCTGCCCTCTCTGTGCCTCTGGTCTGTTTTGTTTTTTACATCTTTCCAAGTTCTTGCTTTGGAAGGGTTGTCAGTGTACGAGGTGGGAGAACAGTCACAGTGAAAAGATGTTTTCAGGAAATTTGGTGATTTAAATGAGGGTCATGAGGTCGTTGCAGGGGCACTTTATAGCACTTATTATGAAACTAGAGCTGGAATAATCAATCATAGTTTATAATTTCAAACATGTCTTTGTCCAAGCTTTTTAATTGCGAGGATTCTCTGTTTTTCTGTGTTTTCTATCATAACGTTAATATTTTTTGGACTGTTGGGTGGACAAAACTAGCTCAAAATCAGTTTTTTTCTGTTTGTGTAAAACTGGTTTTCTAACCCGGAGCATATTTGAAATAAATTAATTCATTTAAATCTATTTTTAGAAAGTTGGGTGAAGATTGGCAGCTGGATATCAGGCTTTTGGCAGGAGTAGCTTTCGTCTGTTGCTCAGTTCCTTTGACGGATGCATCTGTTTTTCCAAATGATTCTGATCTTTGGAGGGTTGAGTATTCTTAGAAAGCCTTGACCTACTGCTACTTCTCTTGAATAAGAAACACCCACACTTCTTTTGAACGTTTATGCGAGAAATGGTTTTCAAAGCCCAATGACTAATGTTACCAATTAACCTAAAACATTTCTTTGTATTTCCATAACCAAATCAGGGCACTGGCCAAGTGTTTGGGGATTGACTGATATACATCACATTTCATGGTGAATCGAAATTGCTTCTCAAAAAACAAAACAGTTGCTTTTCTACTACATCACAGAGGAGCTGTGTTCCATCAGAAGTTATTGCTAACTCAGATGTAGAGGGCATCAAAGTTGAAAGTCAAGTGTAAGGGCAATTGTAGCATCCTTTGACTGCTGTCAAGTGAAACAGAGTCTGGCATTGGCCTGTTAGTGACTCACTCCTGACTGCACAGGATCTTCACACTGTGGAGACAGAAGGCTGCCAGCAGGCCGTTGGAGCTGTGCTACCAGGAGCTTCTCTCCTCTAATCTCCCTGTAGGAGCTTTGGAAGTGTGTCATGCAGAAGTGGGTGGATGGAGACGCGATGAGAGTGTGTGTGGGAGAGATTTCCGTTGGGCCGGTGTTTGTGTGTTGTGTCTGTGTCTTGGTAAAACAACAGGATACGTGTGTAGGATTCTGCCGCGTAAGAAGGCTGAAATGTGAACATCCCTGACTGGTCCCTGTTTGCATTGGCAGACATCCCAGTACATTCTGCTCTGCCCCTTCCGAGCCTGTGCATCAGAGGCTAAAGGAGGGGACAAAGTGGGATTTAGAGGCAAAATTTGCATTCCTCCATCACTATACAAGCTATAAAACTGTTGCTGTGTGACACAGACTGTATGTCTAAATTTAATTACAGATAAAAATGCATGCACACACGCTTGCTCTTATTATCTTCAGAAATACCGCCTTGTATGTTGGTAGGTGGATTAGTAGAGCTTTCACGTGTGTGTTGGGATTGTTTCAGAGAAAGTGTGTGAGTATGTGTGGACGTACTCATTCAGCAGAGTTTGGATGAGTCACTGTTGCCACTTGTAAAGCGCCTTCTTTCCCCAAAGTTGCTCTCCATTATGAAGTTGGAAATATCCAGAAAAAATGATTCTCTAACATCTTGCTGTAATTCTCAGTTGTAATTTCTTTTTGTAAAGCCCCAGAGCCTGTAATTGAAAAATGCCAGAGACACTTTTGCAGCTGCACTGCAGCCAGATTTATTTGGCTTAGTGTTAACGTACAGCAAGTACAAGTTCACGGCCAGTTGCTGAGGCATGATGGAGTTTTATTGGCTTACTCATTTTCTCATTATCCTACAGGTCTGCGGCTGCTTGGCATCGGTAGAAACCAGTACATTGACCTAATGAACCAGTGCAGGTCTTCCAAAGTAAGACATGTTTCTAAATTAGCCTTTTAGATGAGCACTTCATACATTAAGCTCATAGATTTGTTCATTTACGCACATTTAGTGTAAAATGCTTATGTGAAATACTGAATATTAAACCCAGCTGTTTCTCCCCTGATTGTCTGGTCAACAACAAACCACATATCAATTCTTAAAATGCATACACAGCCTCATAAATGTTAATATAGTAGCCAGAATATGTAGCACACTCAAGCAACAACAACCTTAATGAAACATTTTCCGTATTTTGGGGAAATATTTTACCACCATCCTCTTAAGAATATAAAATAAATATTAACAAAATAGCCATGTTTATTATTAGATTTAATTGACTCGATCTCGCCTCCCCGCTTGTCTCCTTTGTCAGAAATTCTTCCGCAGGAAATCAGCGCGGGACCTGCTGCCGGCCAAACCAGTGGAAATCTCTGTGGAGCCGTGGTGGACGGCACAGACGGGCTACATCACCGAGGACGATATCAGGGTGAGGAAAGATAATTGCTTCTTTTTTTCCATGTGTCAGTATAATTTGATAATAGGCATGTGTTTATATATTTATTTTTTAGTGATAGCAGGCTGAGATGGATACTGTGGGAGGAGAGACGACAACATTCAGATTTATTGACATTCAGATATTTCATTTCTTAAATTACTTAAATCTATAAAATAAGTGTTAGAAGAATGAAGTGCGTTGGTGGGATTTTTACCCTCAACTTTTATTGAAATTCATACACGTTACCCACCAAGATACAATCGTAATCCCATGAGCCCCTGCACTACATGTGGCAATCTCACCTGACTTAAAAAAAAATACCTGCCAAGTTTACAACAGTTCTTCTTCCATCCACAAGAAAATCAGGAAACACTGGAAACCAGTCTAGGAATCTACAACGTTATCATATGTAAATGTATTCATCCTCCCAGAGACTGCACTACCACTGTTGTTCACTGGAGGAAGATTTTTGGCAAACAAAGCCACATGTACAGGTATGCTTTAATGTTGTGTTTGTTGTGTGTAATTGCAGATCTGTTCTCTAGCAGAGAAGAAAGCCATTGATAAGATGATAGACTCTGGTCCTCAGCTGGCTGGAATAATGGAGTACAATGTGGTCTTAAGTGAGTATCTGTCTGCTGGAACACCATAAACTAATCAAAACGTAACTGTTTATCAGGATAATAATATAAATGGAACTTCCATACAACATTCAAGAAAAAATACATTTGTTCTCATTAATGGATTTTAGAAATCATTGAAATTCAGGTAGCAAGGGGCAAAAGTCTTTACAGCTAAAGTGTTAACATATTGGCTGATGCTAATGCTGCAGTTGAAGGTCTTTCATCAGTGTGCTGGAAAGATAAAGCACAGAGACCAAGGTTGTGTCCATGCAGTTTAAATATCAATTAGAGAAAAGTCATGAACCTCGGCCACTGGAGTGCTTTTGACTGAGTTGGAACAAATACAATTAAATACAGGGGACACAGGGCAATTTGAATACAAGTAGCTGTTCAAATTAGATTTGATTGGCTAAACTTTATTTCCACTATTCTCATATGTACAATTTTCTGTTCAGACAGACATGTCTACGTTCCCGGCTGAGATGGAGGACGTAGCATTGCAACTTTGTGTCTTTAAATTTTTTTAAAAGCATTAATTTTTTAAGTATTCTGTTACTCTCAAGGTTTTGAGTGTTTAAGGCAAGTTTGTAATCTAGAGGAGCAAAAATATAAATAAATCCTAATACGAATTTTAAACCAAATACCTACCCAACAAACAAATATCCATATGGTTGAATATTTGGGTAAAGCCTAAGGTACTTTGTCACATGTGCTAACAGCCTACTACTGTATGTTTTTTATTTTTTATTTTTTTTTTTTTTTTTTATATACTACAGGCTTGTACAACCGGGGATTCATCTACTTGGATGTTCCCATATCTGATGACAGCTGCATCTCAGGTATATCAGTGTGTGTGTGTTTAAACACCCTGTCATTATTGTTCCCTGAGTAATTACCTTGACTAAACTCTGTGAATACCTTAATTACAACCCCGGGAAAAGGCATTATGGGTAATGGACTAATCTGAAACGATGCCTGATAGTGTCATTACAGATACATACAGTAAAAAAACAAACAAACAATTTAACTGCAAAATAAAACAATGTGAAAAAGTTAAAATGTTGGTGGAAATGTTTGTGTGTGTGAATGTTTTCAGTGCCCCCGCTGGAAGGCTTTGTCATGAACCGCGTCCAGGGCGATTACTTGAAACGCTGCTCTACAAAATCTTTGTGTCCATTGATGAGCAGACAAACGTAGCGGAGGTAGGCTTTAGAAATGGATGTTATTGTTCACGCCTGCTGTGCTCACTGAATGTAAAGTGTGTGTGTGTGTGTGTGTGTGTGTGTGTGTGTGTGTGTGTGTGTGTGTGTGTGTGTGTGTGTGTGTGTGTGTGTGTGTGTGTGTGTGTGTGTGTGTGTGTGTGTGTGTGTGTGTGTGTGTGTGTGTGTGTATTGATCAACTTTTCAACCGAGTCCTGTTTTTTTCTCTCCCTCTCCTGATCCTTCCTCCTGTGCCCCTTAGCTGGCGAACGTGTTGGAGATAGACTTGGACTTAGTGAAGGTGGGTATCCATTTCCTGCATAATGTGCGAGTCTGTTTGCAATGTATAGACTTAAGTGCTGTTTTTCACAAAAGGAAGGGAAAAAGGTAGATCTCGGAAATATGGTCCCGCTTTCTAAAATTGACACTGTCAAAATGGAGAGGTAATTTCCTCTGGTTCCACTGTGGTTCTGAGAGCTTTTGAGAAATGCTTTCTGTATGCTTTAAGGCACACAGTGCAGCACATGATTTAGAACATTATTTAGAACATTATTTAAAATGTTTCCTTGTTCCTTTGAATTTTATAGTTGTTGATGGCAAACTGGTGAGAGAAGCAGGGATATTGTGTACCCTAGCAAAGAGATATTTCTGCTCAATTTGGCTGTATCATTCTGGATTCACACTCACACAGACGCACATTTCACCTGAGAGATAGACTGAAACTTAGTTTCCGGTTAGATCCATCATGACCTGTGACTCCACCAGAGGGCTGAGTTGTACCATTCCAGTTGAATTGATGCTCGAGTTTGACCCAGTTTTCCCCAGCTTCCTAAATGCTCCCTGTCAGACACAGAGCCAAACTCCCTCTCGGTGTTGTGATTCCAGTGTAAAGAGCTGAACTCCCCTGTTATTTCACTCCTGCCGCTGAATAGCAGTGGCTGAAGGCAGCGTTTGCTGCGGAAACCCTGTAACTTCAGAGATGATTGACATGTCTGAGAGGTCTCCTTTGTTCAGAACTTTTTACCCTTTGTGACATAAGTTCAACTTTCTTTTGTGGAATGACTCCCTCATCGCCTGAGTCACTTCGCTGTGTTTCTTTTTATATGATAAGAGGAGGGCTAAGAGTTGACCTCATCATGCACCTCAGAGGCGTTGAAAGCAATCAAGCCCACAGTACTTGACTGAGCTGGCCTGTTCAGCAGGATTAAAATATTTATCAGCAGGCAAATCTTGAATTAAGTAGATAATGAAAAAAACAGCCAAATGTGTAGTGGAAAGTACACAAGTGTTAGCTTTTCTTTCTTTTTTGAGTGACCAGACATTAGGTAAATACTTTTTAACGAAACTCCGGTTGGGCACATCACCCAAAAGAGTTGGCTCTGTTTACTTTATTTTGGACCCTCAATATGTGATTCAGAATAAATCTTCCAAGTACCGAAGTCTATGTACAAACCATTTATCCATCCTATTCATTGTAGTGGTTGTTTTGAAGCCTGAAACACTTACAAACATCTTTAATTCATGTGCTTACCTTACTAAACGTAGAACATTTTGTGTCTTTTATGTTCACTGCAGCTAGCATGGATGTCAACAGTAAGCGTTAGGTTTTAGAATTAACTACACCAGCAATCAGACGGGAAGAAATGCATTTTAAAAAGGAGCGCTGCCATTTTTTTTCAAGCCACAGTCTCGAGACATTTTGCTGTTAGTAAGTGGTGCTCTCCACTATTTCTCTCTCTTTTTCATTGTCTATCCTCATTTGAAGAATAACGCACCCTCTGTAATTGTAACAGTCCAGGAGGGTGAAAGGTCACAGGTTGATAATACATGACCGTGAAAGAGTATCAGATTTCCGTTGAAACGAAACATTTTTTGATTGTGTTTTTTTCACTGTGCTTTCTCAGAATGCAGTTTCCATGTACTGTCGTCTCGGCTTTGCTGTAAAGAAAGGTCAGGTGATCGGCTCAGAGCAGCTCCACCCCACCTGGAAGAATGCACCGTCTTTGAACAGACTCAAGTATGTGCAGGAGGCCAATATCAACCATTCACCACTTCTTAGAATAAAAGTGGCCTCATGTGTTGAACTATGTTTGCCCATTAACTTGGTTTGTTTGACATTTTTAGAAGCATTTTTCCCACACAAATTTAGCTAAAATTGTTAAAATGTTTCTGGTTATTTTTCTTCATACTGGTGTAACAACTACACTTGGTTTGATTGTGGTTTCACTGTGACTCTGTCCTCTGTGTTAGGAGCACAATGGACCCTCAGAAGATGCTGCTGTCCTGGGAGCAGGGCAGTCCTGTCATGGAGGGAGGCTCCTCAGCCACCGACACCGACACCACCAGTCTGGAAGAAGGTCTGTGTGGCCAAACACACACGCACGCACACACACAGATGTTGCTGTGTATGCAAATAAATACACATCTTGATGTATGTACAAAAGCACTTTTTAAATATCTTCAGAACTTTTGAAGCAGCCGTGCTAATTAATCCCCAGGAAATCTCAGTCATGCTTCTGAAAGAAATTCTAACATTAATATGTGTTTGCCTAAAAACTGTTTAATTGATGTCATCATTTCAACTTTATTTTGTATTTTAAGGTGGCACTGTTGCCCAGACTAACAAATCGGATGTTAACAAAGTTGCTGTTTTACAACCACATTTACATGTTAATAATACATTTAAATATTTGACAAAGAGGCACGGTTTTGGTTGGTCTGTGTACACGCATTTAATTTAATGAATTTAAAGCTCATATCCTCAATTTATGAATGATACAACCTAAAAGTTGTGCTGTTACATGCATTAAAGTTATTGCAGAGTGTTACTGCTCTTGTTATATGTCATTTCTTTCTTTGTCTCTGTAGCAGAAACAGGAAGTGTAAGCAGCTTAAGCATCCCGGCTCCACCCACAAAGAGGATTGCTTTCCTCTTTGACTCCACTCTCACAGCCTTCCTCATGATGGGTAACCTGTCTCCGGTTAGTGACTGGATGTGTTCATGAGAAAAATGAATTATTATAATCAACATTGTACATGGACTATACATCTTGATCCTTACCTCTTGTGTCCTCCTCTCAGAACTTGAAGAGTCATGCAGTGACCATGTTTGAGGTGGGTAAGCTGTCTGATGAGACTCTGGACAGCTTCCTGGCTGAGTTAGAGAAGGTGAGACCAGCAAAGGAAACAAAGAAACCAAAGACTTGTTAGTGTATCTAGTAAAGCCTCCGTCATGAAACACTAGAGGATACTAAAACAAAGTATGAAATAAATTATAGAGTGATTTGTACATGCTCACCGGTATACCCTCAACTTGAATGTATTTCAGGTGGAGAGCACAGCAGAGGGCGAGGCCCAGCGTTACTTTGACCACGCTCTGACCCTAAAAAACACCATCCTTTTCTTACGCTACAACAAAGAACTCACTCAGGACCAGGGACCTGATATTCCAAATATAGGTAATTATACAGCTACACCCATTTTTGCTTATTAATATGCAGCTTGCATGCTTTAAGTTCTCATCAAAAATCATGGTCAAAATCCGATTTTTGCATAATTTATGTCAGTAAATCAGCAGCTCACACTTTCTCCCAATTTTCATCTTGGCTCTATTGTTTTTTATTATTATTATTATTATTATTATTATTATTATTTATTCTGAGCCATCATTACCACAATTGTGGCAAACAGCTACTGCAAATTACTCCTATTCAACTACTTAAACTTGTTCTAGGGCCTTCAATAATAAGTAATGAAGCCTTTAAAAGTTTTTTTTATGGGAACTTTTTTGGAAGCAACAAAGAGGAAATTGATCTTCTGTCTGCTGCTTTTGGTAAACCAATGTCCTTTCGGCCGTCTGTCTACCCTCTTCTGTGTCTGAAAAGTTTTTCTTGAAAATGGTATTGTCCTGTCAATCCAGAGTGAAGCTTTATTGTTCTACTGGTGTCTCAAGGGGGAGTAGGAGAGAGTTAGTCCTCCAACGGCGACAAAGCAAATCTCTGAGTTTCTATGTAGCAACCGTTGTGCCAACAGATGCTGTTTGTTTGGTTTGGCAGGCTGCCTCACTTCTGATTGTCTTATCTCTCAGTAGTCTTCAGCTGCTGCTCCAGGAGGCTGCTGAGAAGCGAGCGCACTGAGAGCCCCCTGGCTGAAGCTAAACTAAACCCACAATGCTAAAAAGAATGATGATAATAATAGTAATAATAGCAATTATGATAATAATGAGAATGATAATGGTGTGAATAATACCACTACTGTCACTACTAATACTACTACTACTTCTACTACTATTAATAATAATAGTAATAAATGATTATTGCATTACAAAAATCAGCATCCAAACCTCCTTTAGAAAATACAGTTTGAAGCAGCAGTCTCATTGCGTATTGTAAATGTCTTTGTTAGTGTTTGTTCCACTCTATGTTGTGGAATAAATATAAACATCTGGTCCTTGACCTGCTTTATCGAGTTTCAGTCAGTTCTTTGCATCTGTGACACTCGACTCTTGTACTGATTTATTAATTCAATTATCACCATTAGCACATCAGAGACACATCTTACCCCTTAGATTTATATTTAGGAGGCAAGAGGTGATTATTAAATCCAAGAATGCCAAGTTTACACTGTTTCCTTTGAGAGGAAGATCTTGACACTAGTCACCTTGGAGACAACTCTCTTCTAAATACCACGACTATGAAGACTGAACCTCTACTGTGCTTTCTGGATGAGATCCACTACTTCAACACAGTTACTGTTTGATGCATCTACACGTGGCTGATACATTTACGGGACCTTTTTTTGCCTTCTTCAAATGCTTCTTTTCATATAAAGGTATCATTGTCTTATGTCTGTCCAGTATGTATTTATAAGGCTACAACCGACAGCTAGTTCACTTAGCTTAGCATAAAGACTGGAAACAGGGGTAAACAGCTAGCCAAAATGTTATACCATTGCTGACTTCTATTCTACTACTATTCATGCAGTTACTTCAGAAACGTCACAGAAGACGACTATATACATACATACAACTATGACATGCACTTGCTTCCCAGCCTATTTGGTATAGAAGTTGTAACTGTCCCTGTTTTTTCCTCAACCAGGCTTCCCCTTGGACATGTTGCGCTGTGAGAGCCTGCTGGGTCTGGACCAGGCCACCTGCAGCCGCGTCCTCAACAAGAACTACAAGCTGCTGGTCTCAATGGCGCCGCTTAGCAACGAGATCAGGCCCATCAGCAGCTGCACGCCTCAGGTATGACACCCGGAGGGAGGGAGAGCAGAGGGGATACTGTGCATCCTGCTGGGATTTTCGATCAAATGTTGAATGACTTAAGAGTTGTGTATTTGTGTTTTAGTTGACAGTCCATGTGCTTGTGTGTGTGCGTTCTCTATCTGATTGTGTTTGCCCTCTTGCTGTGTGTACACACTTGTGTTCCCCGAGTGATTTGTGCCTGTGTGTTTGTGTGCTTCGTGGGCACTCAGCCTGCGGTTGCCCCCAACAACAAGGCTACAAAAAGAGAGGGAGGAAGGGAGGCAGGGCTCATGCGTAATTCTTCTGCCTGGCCAAACTCCAGCTTTCTAGCTGAGCTAGGAGACACTGAGGGAAAGAAAGTTAAACTCTTGTTGTGCCATTCGCGCTGCTGTTTATTCTCACACTGCTGGGACTCGGTGAAGTGGAATTCAGTGAATTCTTTTCTCTGTTTTCTGCTCACATTTCTTATGACAGCTTCAATTTCTGCTTCTCCGACTCAAGAACAACACAGACACAACAAGAAATTGTGCTTTCTTTAAAGTGCAGGTCTCCACCAAGTGTGTCTGCAAAAACCACTGCTGTATTGTGTGATTGAATGAATACATTCAACAAATGGGAAAAAAACATCTGAGGATGTATACATGTATAAGCATTAGTTCTGCTCCTGTACACTTACATATGTGTACATGTTTGTTTCTCCCCGCAGCACATTGGCCCGGCTATCCCTGAGGTGAGCTCCATCTGGTTCAAGCTCTACCTGTACCATGTGACCGGCCAAGGCCCGCCGTCTCTGCTGCTCTCCAAAGGCTCCAGGCTCCGCAAACTGCCGGACATATTCCAGGTGGGTCAAGACTAATAATTAATCAGGGAAGGTAGGTGTGCTCAAACAGATACTGTATAAGCTAAATAAATCTCTTTGAAGTCAGATAAGAAAAGCCCTACATGTGATAAATTCGACAATGTTTTGAGCTTTTTCTTTTCTTTTTTTTTGTGATTCATTTATTAGAATTTTTCTTCAGCATAATATTTGGCAGTGAGACATGACGTATAAAAATGTGCATCCTGACAAAATATAAGAATATCAGTGAGTCATAGCAGAGTCGTAAAGAATAAAGCAAAACATTTTTTAACTACTTATCGAGAAGAAATTCTTGTCCTTTTGGGTTTTGACCTCGCTGTTTCAGTTGGTAATCAGAGCACTTAAGGTGAAATTCAAAGAAGTTTCCTTCCTCTCCGTTAACCTTCATTTCTTAACAAAGCACCTAGCGCATCACTATCACAGGCATACCGAACCCTGCACCTGCATTTTACCCCTCCAAGGCTTTCTGATGGTCTTGGAATTTTTTTTAACTCTCCTGGGAATGTGCGCCAGGGAACAAAAGAGAACTTGATGAAGTGAATTCTCAGGGGAGGAAAGGTAATATCATGCAAATGGGTCATTTTATTGGAACATAGCAGCCTGTATTTTTTCTACTTGTTGTATACTTGCCATTTCATTCAATTCAACAGTTTAACTGTAGAATTTCCTCCTTTACCACTTTCAGAGATGAAAATAATCATTGAAACTGAAAATAATTAGCACCTTAGACTCAGTTAGGGAAAGCCATGACATGTAAAATGAGTCACAGGGTGGAGGTTTCATTATTTTATGTTTGGCATAGTCAAACCTAAACAAGTTGACAGTATGAACGAAGGAGTGATGTTTCCTTTGTTTTTGACTGAGATGATGTAGCACATGATGAAACGTATAACTGTTATGACCATTGTAGAGGACAGAGGAAGTCTTTTAAGTGTTATATTATATGAAAGAATTCTTCTCATTATTAGTAATCACTCACCTCAGTATGGTGAGTGATGAGCTGTTGCACCAACATCATGCCGTACACAATCACACCCCAGTCTGGATGGGTTCATTGATAACCAGCTGTGGAAAACTCCTCCTTTCCTTGACCCATTTTTTCTCCTTCCAGGTCTACGACAGGTTGTTGATCACCTCCTGGGGTCACGACCCCGGAGTCGTGCCTTCATCCAACGTGCTGACCATGCTCAACGATGCCCTCACACACTCTGCTGTACTGATCCAGGTAGACACACACATATGAGCTCCACTTTACAGTAAGGTTGTTTCAGGAAGTTTGTTTTATTTGAACATTGCATCTTATAACGTTCAAGGGAATTCAAATGTATTTTTATAGCACATTTAAAACAACATAGGTTGACCAAAGTGCTTTACATACATAGTCAAAATAAAGCAGGTCAACGGGGCAGAGTACAAAAACATGCATATTACCAGGCAGAGATCAAGATCAAATTGATGAGTTATGCAAAAACTAATAAACAACCAAGATTTAGTTGTGGCAATTTGGGAGCGAGTGGAGGAACTTGAGCTTCACTTTGAAAGACATAGTGGAGGGGTCAGATCTGATTTGATGGGGTAGTTTGTTCTACGGGCTGTAATGTTATGTATCTACTCTTTGTGTGTTTTAAATGATAACATATTTGGGGGCACTGTGTGGATATATAAACTGTAGTGTGTGTGTGTGTGTGTGTGTGTGTGTGTGTGTGTGTGTGTGTGTGTGTGTGTGTGTGTGTGTGTGTGTGTGTGTGTGTGTGTGTGTGTGTGTGTGTGTGTGTGTGTGTGTGTGTGTGTGTGTGTGTGTGTGTGTGTGTGTGTGTGTGTGTGTGCGCTCAGGGTCACGGCATGCACGGCCATGGAGAAACCGTTCACATCCCGTTCCCCTTTAATGCAGAAGATCTGAAAGGAGGTGAGTTATAATATCGAGATACCGCTTAAAATCACCTATTGAAAGCCAAAATGTTATACTAATACAAGATTCGATCAAAGTAATGCAGTGCAAGACTTATGTATTATACGTTAAGCAGTGATTTTGCTTGGTTATAGTGCTATTTTTGAGCAGGTACTTTTCTCAAAAGAAATGATCTCATTCAAGCTGTGCTCCTTTCTCTGGTGACTCAGATATTCAGTTTTTGACTTTGAAGGGTTTTAACTTGTCAAACATCATAAAAAGAATTTGAATCCTCTGAAATCCTTCTCTTGTGAGTTTGTGTTCGAAGCTTAACACTAACACTCATCCCTCTACTACATTTCCTATCACAAATTGACACCCTTTATGAATACCATGCTTAACAGATATCAATAGAAGTGTATATGGAATAAAGTTTATCAGCTTGAGTGCTGACCTTTTAAGCTTTTCTCCCATTGTTTGTGTCTCTCACCTTTCTGTGCAGAGTTCTCCTACTCCAACATGTGTGTTCACAAGGCGCTGCAGAAGCTGAAGGAGAACGTGGACCTGGAGCACCAGTGTGGCTACATCACCATGCTCAACGCCAACAACAGGCACCGTCGCAGGGCCAGCGACAGTGCTGAGTGCAGAGGTGGGGAAGTCCTTTTGATGGTGTGCACATGCAGATGTTTTTGCATGTGAGAGACAAGACGTATAGCTGAATGAGTAACAATGTCCTTGCTTCTGATGGCAATTGGCACTGATGGTGCAAATTAGATAAAGACTGCTCACAGTCCAGTTTGATTATTCTGTTTGTCTGCATAATTGTGTTCCTTATCGTGATAGCCTTTGCTAATGGATGTGGATCGAACAGCATTAGCCTTTACCTTTAAATTAACTTATTGAATGTTGCTGACATAATTCATCACTGGGTTTGTTTAACATAGAAATCTATGCATATAACAGTTTTAATTGACAGGCTTCTGATATTTATTCTGCAGAAGGAATGATTTTGTGCATTTCGTGAAGCTTCTTAAGTAAAAGTCATTAAAGCTGTAGTCTCGATGTCAATCAACCTCTCTGTGCCTTAATGCTTATGGAGATTTGTTGCTTTTTCTTCAAGGGGACACCCATCTAGGTGGAGGCCTGGACAACAATGGCAGCACTGAATCCTTTGAGCTTGTGACAGAAGAAAACAACGGGGAAAGCAAAGGAAAAACAGACGGTAGGTCCACCTTTTTGGTTAATGTAAGGAATACATACCCCACAATAATGACTGTTTGTTACTCACCCCTTGTTACCTTAAATTCTTGACGAAAACTTAGTTTTCTAACTTGCTTGAGATACAAATGGTCACTTTGTGGGTGAAGTATTCCTTATATGTATATATTTATTTAGTTTTTCTTGACTTAATCATATGTTTGAGAGACAGAAAAGAGCAGAATGGGGGACCAGCATGTCCTTGTTAATGGTATGTGTCTCATGTATGTCACCCCTGTCCCTCCTCTCCCTTGCCAATCTTTTTCTTTCAGCCTTTTCATCTGAAGACGAGTGGGTCCCTCTTGAACTGTGCTTTGGCATGCCCCTCTTCAGCTCCGAGCTAAACCGCAAAGTGTGTCGAAAAATCGCCTCGCACAAACTGTGCAGCAACGAAAGGTACAGAGAGAAATAAAATAACACCCAGCATCCTCAAGGATTTCACTTTTGTATAAAACATTGAGTTACGTGTAAATATGGATGTTGTTGAGGTGCTAGACTTTAGCTTTGTTGTCGTTTCAGCCTTCAAGAGCTGCTGCACTCGAGCCGAAAGCTATCGCTGAAGGTGTTGAGCTTTGTGCAGTCATTCCAGGTAAAAACACTCTGCTGTCCTTTCACATTGCCACTTGAGAATACTTGCAGAAAATAAAAGAAATAACAATGACCAGTGAAAAAATCTGTACTCAAGAATTCCATTTTTTAAAGAGTCCGTTAGAATGAATCAATTAAAGAAAACAATGTGGTTACATTTTTCATTTGGAATAAAAATGGGCATCCCTGCAGTATATTTTTTAATATTGAGATAATGAGGTGATTAAGTCATGATTTTTATATAATTCAACTTTTTAATACAGCTTGAAACTATTAACAGCCACCATGCCTGCTCCTGGCAGCTATTCCATTAAACTTTTTGTTTTGAATCAGAATAATAGTACAGTAAACTATTCTTTCACCAATGAATTCATCTTTATCTTGATGTTCTATATTTGCCAAACCAACAAAATATATTTTACCATGAGATGACCCACAGCCAGTTTGAAAATAGACTTCTAATTGAAGGTAAATATTGAAACTAGTGTTTTGTGAAAAGGTGTTTTATTTGATTTTAATGAAAGATGAAAGACAGACCATTAACATACCAAACCTAAAGTTTCTTGTATATGTATTGTCCTGAAAGTTGATAGTGAAACAAAAGAAAGGCATGGGACAAAAACAAACAAACAAAACAAAAATTCATAGTTCAAGTTTAGTGCAGTAACATGGGGTTGTGTATTCTGTTGATTTGCAAATGCTTTAGTTGTGGTTTCAGTCTGCGAGGATGAGGGGAGAGAAAAGAGAAAAAGACAAAACAATATAAAGCAAGGAGGAAAAAAACCTGAAAAAAATGTTTTAATATAAAGGCAAAAGGCACAGTGAATATGTAGTTTTTTGTTTAATTTGTGTCACAGACATTCCTGGTGTAACTGAGCCTTTTACCCCTGTGGCACAAACGTCTACCTGAACTCAAGGATGAACTGATCAGAGTTTGGAGATCAAAGGTCACTGTGACCTCACAGAGCATGTTTTTTCGCCATAACTAAATAATTCATTTGATAATTATGACAATTTCACTCAAATGTCTGAAAGGATAAATGATGATGTGATGACATTTTTGGAAAGACATGGATGTAAACTGCAACAAGACTAGTTGGTGGAGGCATACAACCGTGTCCCAGAGATGTTTATCCTTTCCCACGTATCATCCGCTCTACCCGGTGTTCTAATATGTGGCATTTGCCCTGTGTTGGCAGGACGGCATGCAGCCCTGTGACCTAGACAGTGGCGTGTCGAACCCTCTCAGTCAGCCACCAGCGGAGTCTGGTGTCCCCCTGCCCGCCCTCAACCTCCTCTTCAAGGAAGGGCAGCTGAGGGAGTGGAGCGGACGGGCCCCTCCTCCTCTGGACATCACAGCTCTGCAGAAGGACCAACCCACATAAGCAAACCCCATCAAAACTTCCAGATTCGGTTACAAGAAAATTAAAAAACGTCACCTCATCGAAAAAGAACCACCATTCTCGATGAGGAAATTGTTATTCTAGTTCCCACCCTGCATCTTTGTCTATCAGTATCCAGTCATGGGAACATGAGCCCCGCCAGTACTTCTTTCACCTACTGTATGAGGAATCCTCCTTCTGACTTTGTTGCCAACACTAGTTCAAACCCTCTTCGCGGTTTCCCTCTGTGATTCCTCATATTAGTAGCAAGGCAGTGTTATCTGTTGGAGTGGTGCTATTATCACAGCATACAACAGTGATGCAGGTTAACAGCATATAACCCGGAAGGCCATCTAACTTGAAACTCCACTGCCCCCACAACCCCACCCTTCAATCAATGGATGTTCTGTGAGAGCGGACTGTGAAGTGGTTAATAATTGTATAGATGTTCTAAAAATGACCCACAAAATAAATGATGACGTGTTGAACAGACATCATCAGGAATCATTCGAAAATATGCATATTCTAGGACCAATTTTTTGGACTTATCAGACGGAGTCCCGGTACGGACCCCGCTGCCTCCCCGTGTTGTCTCACGTAAAGTGATCTCATGCATGAAACTGTTGCACAACTCCTACCATAAAAAAAATACTTTCCTCTTTACTTGTTATCAATAGTGGGGGCATTTATTATTTGCACTGTGCAGGATTTGTCCAAACCTGTGGATGAAGTAATGTCATGTAATTTTCTATTTTTAAACCTTGGATCCCTTGTGGTGCGCACATGGTTTTAGAGTTTATGACAAGAAAGTGTTTCTTCTTGGAAATTGAGTGGGCATCATAGAAACTGCAGGTTTTTTTTTTTCATTCTTTGTTATAATTTCTCAGTACAAGAGAACACCAAAGACTATTTTCTTTTCCTGTATTATAACTTTTTAATCTTCTGTTTTACCGTCATTCCTTTTGTTCTGCTGCCTTATCACTGTCAGCCAATCAAAAACAAACATGTCTTTGCTTATGTTTAGTTTTTTTTCTTCTTTTTTTTTAGATTTACAAATGATTTATTAGAATTTGAATGAGCGTTTATTACCAATAAAATCAACAACATTGTGACACAAACTACCAACCATCGCCGATGCAAAGAATTCGACAAGATTAACCAAGTGTAACTAAATTGCATAGAATGGGAACAGTCAGGTCTGTGTGTTTGACCCAGGCCTGGTGCCACTGTTTCCTGCCAGTATCTCTCCCTGGATCAACTCCAGGTTTGTGTGCAGGGCGCTCTTGGCCGACCCACCACACTCTCCAAGGGATTCTGTTTACACCATGTTTTGAAAAATGGGGTTCGTAGTCTAGAGAGAAGAAGGCAACTTCGTTGTGGAGGCTGTCACAGACCGCTGGGATTGAAAATGCAAATGCTTTGCCCAGCATATCAGATGGTGGCCCAAAAAGTATCTGAAGTCTGTCATACATTTTTAGTTTTGCTCCAATAACATAGAGTACTTTTTATTGCATTTAGAATGCTAACCTATTTTGTTCAATATTGCCTCTTTTTTCTTTTGAAGGAACCAGTCACCTGCAGTTTTTGACCCATTTGTGGTTGTTGTTTCTAAAAACGTGATGCTGACATAAAAAAAAAAGACAAGAGGTCCCGTTGAAGCATGATGACTGTGTAGAAACTGTTGTGTGTATGTTGTGTATGCGTGTGTATCACTCTTGGTGTGTTTTCATACACCACTTTTCACATTGAGAGCCCCCACCACCTGCCCGTTAGTTATCTAGTTCCAGTGCTCGGTCATTTCATTGATCCCCGTCCTCCCACAGGTAAACATCTACCAGTGTTTAAAAAAAAAAAAAATGCTAGTTTTATATGTCAGCCTATATTTTAGGAAATCTTTGTTGTAGCTTGTTTAATTGGGACTGTGAATATCAATGACTGAGTTAATAATGATGATGCTCTTGAAATTAAATGGATAAAAAAAAAAAAGAAGAAAGACACATTCCTTCAACATGCCCTTCCTCCATCCCTGCTCTATCTCCCCTCTTCCTCAGATACATGTTGTTATTACAAATAAATATGTAAAAAGTATATGAAAATATAAATAAATATGTAATAAGAACAAACTTTTTTCCTCCCTGAAAATGTCTCAGTCTCGTTTTTCTTGATCTATACTTTGAGTTTTCTTTCTTCACTGATTTCAACCCCTACTGGCTCCGAAATGTAGCCAGTCACATTACACGATATGAAGTCGAACTCTGTAGATGTTTTCCTAGCCAGGTGGAACAGATGGCGTGCAAGATGCAGCAGCCCGGATGCTTTGTCCATCTGCCTCAAGTACACGCTTGTTCACCCATCCTTGTAGATTTAAATGAACACTTAGCTGAAAAACAATGTCTCATACATGGATGGGAAACCTTCTGAAAAGCTCTGAAACCCCCACATTTTTGGGAGGAAGATTAAGGTGTCAATCTGTGGCTGGCTGTGTCATCACCAGACAGGTGGAGCCCTACGTCTCCCAGGCCTCCCTGCTCCAGTAATTTCCCAGCACCACAAATGACAGTGTGTCACCAGGGTCGTAAACTGGGTCATGCCATCTGAGGATAAGACGCTCCAAGAGACGGTCAAATGGGTTGCATGTCACCACTCTAACCATTCTTTTCTTTTCTAACACCCTCAGCTATATGCACTGATGCTCGGAAAGGTGCAATACTTCTGCTGAATTAATTCTGCAGGTTTGTTATTTTTCACTTCCATCATATGCATTGTCAAACTAGGACTGCTGCAAGGCTTCAGGCTGAAATGGGAGCAAAGCTGTGAATAGATATGGGCCTCTTGAACGCTGAATTCTTGTCCTCTATGATCATTTCAAGAAAAAGTGGAAGTACAACATCTTAGTCAATAGTGTCCCTTAGAATTGTGTTGCATCACTATGACGTCAGTTCATGATCCTACATTTTATCCTTATCAGTGCAGGTTGTCATAGACACCCACTCTTCAAGATAACTTAGTTTATCTGTATTACCAGACAAAACCACATGCAAGCAGCTCTGTGAGGCTGTTAAGAAGAGCGCTGCTTTGAGCAAAATTACAACATCAGTATGCTAACACGCTAACAATGACAATGGTGCTAGCATGCAGATGCTTAGCAGATATGTTTACCATACATCATCCGGGTTTAGTGTGTTAGCATCTTGGCATTTGACTATTAGCACTAATTACAAAGTATGCAGTGTCATGTAAATATTACATTCATATGTATAAAAGCACACATACAAATCTCAAACACAGTATATTTTGTCTATGCTTTCACATCACACCACACTGTGCACATTGCGGTAAATGATTCTAAGTTCTCTTAGAAGGTCAAATACTCCGGACAGGGCATTCTAGTGCCTGGCCGTACGATGGAAAAGAACAGAGACACTTAAAGAAGGAATGTGCTTTTACTGCAGAGAAAACAGATAACAAAGGCCCTTTTTTACGACCAACTGACCAAGGCCCTCAGAAAGTCTAAAAGTCTAAACCAACTCTCTCATTTTTGGACCTATCATATTCAACTCACAAAACCTATATAACATGATGCGCACTCTGTATAAGCGCCTTTTAGTTGCTGAACTTCTCAGTACTGCTAGGCCCGTGCACGTATAACTGCTGGGCGATATACTCCTGTTATCCTACAATAAATGTAACATTTGTTTTAAGACGAATCTGGTGTAGAAGTCTCTCTTGTTTTCCACTCAACAGCAGCAAAGGTGAATGTGACTAATTGTGCAGGCATTTAGTAAGCCAACTTGATTTCAGTTCATCTTGAAAGGGCTTATGAATGTCTGTACCAAATTTCATGACAATCCATCCTATAGAAATTTCACCCAAAACCACAAATCTTAACCTTGTGGTGGTGCAAGAGGTAGAGTTTGGCATCACCAAAGTCACACAGGATACATCATCTGAGGATCATGAATGTCTGTAAAAGATGTTATGCAAACAAAATTTTGTGGATAAGTTAAAATTGTATGTGCTGGTGGTCCTACAGGAAATGTTGGGATGAACTTAGTGACAAGGATTAATTCCTCTGAAGGTCATGGATGTCTGCAAAAAATCCATCCAACAGTTGTGGACCAACAGACGACCCTTGACACAGTGCCACGCTGCTCCTGTGGCTAAAATCGTTAAATGTTAGTTCGCTCTTTACATGGAAACCTGCATGAAGATATTTCATTTGAACCCTCTGACCCAGGTTGAATTACTAACCAGGGAAAACATTTAATCTGGATAAATCAGAGTTGGAAAACACACAGCGTGATCCTGTGCAGCTCTAAGAAAGCTCAGTCTCTTAATTAACGGGATAGTCTTAAGTAGTGCTGCCCAAAAGCCTCCATGCTAATCTGCTGAGTCCGCTGTGGCCAATGAGGCCATTCTGCCTGTTTAAACTTGATGAATGGCTCACAAGGAGACTTATTTTTCAGATGAGACATGAACCCTCATATCTACTGTACTGGATGTCTTTGCAGACAGTTTGTAAGCGTTCCCTCCAGCGGGTACTTAGCTCAATGTTGGGGTCAAACTCAGGTTCATCCGCTATGTAAAAGTTTGTGTCTCTGTTCGTCTCTCTTCTTCACAGAGTTTGAAGACTGTTTCTATTTACAGCCTGTCAAACATGCTCAGCATCTCTCCCAGTCTCTCACTCACAGCCATTCTATTTCCAAGACAGGTGTTTTGACAGAGGCTGCTGCAGCGTGTGCCATTTTTGGGGCATATTGAGCACATTCTCCTTGCCTGTGGGATACAGTGATGAGAAAAATAGCCCATAACTGAGAGCGAGTGTAGGCAGGCCACAAGCCACTACAAACATAATGATGACATAATGGTCCCACCAGGAGATGGAGACGGAGCAAATGACTGTGCAGCTTCAGTTCATTCAAGGACAGACAGGTGGTCAAAACAGTAACTATCGCCGATGTTTGACCCCTCAACGTGCTCCTCGCGCTCCTCACTGTGTAGGGTTGTAATTTGTAATATGACCACATTCAGCTACTAAACCCAGGATTGAGGATTGCCTACTCTGCATTCTTTCTAAACAGCGAGTTTCGAAAAAAAGTATAATCAAATCAAAACAACAAAACAAATAGATAAATTAAAATAAAATACAATTACTACATAAATAAATAAATGAGTAGATAAACAAATAAAATAATGAATCAAATAAATTGAACATCAACAACAAAAATAGATGGATGAATAAAATAAAAATAATCAACAAAATAGAACACAATCAAAGTGACCCCATAAATAAAAAGTTAATAAAAAAAAAAAAGAAAATAAGTAAAACATAATCCTAGAAAATGAATAAAAAAAGATAAAAAACAACGAAACACAGATAATTAACTAAATAGATTACAATACATGAAAAAGTTAACTAACTAAAATGGAAAAAAATAACAATTTCATTGAATCATTATAAATAAAATGTAAAATACATAGAACCAATATATATATATATATATATATATAATATATATATATATATATATATATATGTATATATATATTTAAATGAAAGACAAACTTGATGTCTGAGGTAAATATATATATATAGTTGTTTGCATTACATTTGTTCTATTTGGCTTTCATTTAAATTAAAGCCAAATAGAACAAATGTTATGCAAACAACTGTCTGGACAAACGCGCAACATTTATAACAGCATTAAAGTCTTTGAGGAGGAGAAGCAGGATATTAAAGGTGCGGTGGAGAAAATTACGCGCACTTCCGCCTTAAAAGCGGAGCTGAAGAGAGGAGCCTCAGACCCGGATCTCTGCCGCACAGTGCGCATCGTGCTCGGCGTCATCACGGTGGGATACGTCGACGAGCACCGAGGATTTGAACTCGCATTGCTTCCTATGTGGCAGCCGGATGACCGAACTTTACGCAAGGACGCAGCAGGTGAGTCTACGAAGCTACACCTGAATTTGAAACCAGTTTGCGTCCTCCTCCCAACTCCACCTGTTGATGTGGCGCTAACAGGAGGAAACACCGATGCGTAATTTGGATGAAACCCTGTCCGACGGCAGGACGACGGGAGCTTTAACCTGTCAGGTTTGGTGGCAGATGGAGATGGAGGTGATGTTTGGCGACCGGTAACAACTCAGATCGTGTTACACAGGTGGCTGCCAGGTGAGGAGCGGCATGGGGAACCAGATGGACAAGCTGTCACATTTAAGTTACGCAGAAGTTCCCACAGTGGACCCGAACGGCGTGGACACGGAGGAAGGTCCACGGATCGGCGTCTCTTATATATTTTCCAACGACGACGACGAGCTGGAGGATGGCTGCACCGCGAAGGAGCCGAACCAGGAAGAGAAACCGTACGAGCGGCGCGACGAGGTGGAGTGCGCCGTCTACAACAGAGAAGAGTGCATCTACGAGAAGAGCACCAAGTCCACCGACCTGGAGGTGTACTCCCCCGAGAATCTACTCAACAGGTGTAAAGCAGGGGACCTGGTGGAGTTTGTGGCCACAGGTCAGTTCCCGCACTGGACTGTGTACGTGGGGGACTTCCAGGTGGTGCACCTGCACAGAGCCGAGGTGAAAAACAGCTTTTTGACGGATGCAAGTCAGGGGAGGAGGTGCAGGGTTGTGAACGACTTGTACAAATTCAAATCTCTGAGTCCTGAAATGGTGGTGCAAAACGCGATGGAGCAAGTGGGCTTGAAGGACGGAGAGCTGAGCTGGAGGAACTCCGAGTGCTTCGCCGCCTGGTGCAGGTTCGGCAAGAGGGAGTTCAAAATGGGCGGGGAGATCCGGATAGGCAAGCAGCCCTACAGGCTGAAAGTGTGCATGTCCGACAAACACTCGCACATGCTGGAGTTCCAGAGTTTGGAGGACATGGTCATGGAGAAGAGGAGGAACGATCATCTGGGCAGGACAGCCGTGTTGCAGGAGCTGGCCACTCACTTCAGCAGCGTGGAGGAGATCAGAAATGAGCCAGGCGATGACTGATGGTGGCTTCTTCACCTTTTCTTTTTTTTTTCATAATAACTGCTTTGGAAGTAGAGTAGCCTTTACCAAACATGAACTGTTACACCCTGCTTTAATCTATAGCAAGCCTTCGCTCCTTCATTTTATTTTTTTAATTGGAGCACATGTGTCATAATTCTACTCTGACATTGTCGTTTTAATTATGCTTTCACAAGAGCGTGTAACAGTGTTGATGCCTTAAAGACACAATCATCAACACCTTCGGATGCTTAATGGCCTTAGCAGTTTTGAATTCAATGATCTGGGGAAAAACTGAATTAATAGAATTAGTCTATAGGCTTGTCTGTAGCTCAGACCGCCCCTCCACACAGAATATATATTTTATAAAGGCTTCACACATCAAACTGTCACAATCCTGTAAGTAGAGTGAATGTTTCTCTATTCGTAGTCTGTCCTGTTACTTGATCCTTGTGTGGTTTAGCTTCATCCCTCAGCTCTCTCACGCAGAAATGTGTCAGAGCTGCTCGCTGAATACAAGAAGGATTCTTTCCGCTTTTTTTATGGGTAATTCTCACACCAGCACATGTTGGAATAAATGTTGTGGAGCTGGTCTTGTGTTACACTCAGGGGCGCCGCTAGGGATTTTGGGCCCCATGAAAAGAATCTTTACAGGGCCCCCAACACAGCGGCAAATTTTTTTGATGCTATTTTACATACAATTATGTAAATAGAGGGGGGGAAGGGGGGGCCCTGCAGGGGTTGATGCTTCCAAAACAAATAAAGGAATTGTTACCAGGACATGGAAAATAAAACATGTGTGATTATATGTTAGTTAATAACTTAGTGTCATTATTTTTTCTGTATTATAATTTCATCATCATTAGGGGCCTCTCTGGGCCCCCCTCCATCATGGGCCCCTAGAATCCGTCTCCTTTACCCCCCCTTTTCGGCGCCCCTGGTTACACTGATCGAAGTCTGTCTTAATTGTACACAAAGTTCAAGTAAACCATGACCCCTTGTCTCTTTTTGAAATGACTCCTCTGTCATGTTTTTCTTACACAAGGATGTTCGGTACAGAGTGTGTTAGCTGTGTGTTTAAAGTGCTAATTCTGTCACCCTTGTGTGATCTCAAAGTGTTTCTTAGAAATATGTGTAATATGCTAATTAGCAAATTGTCTTTACTATTAGGATATTAAGACACAATCCGATTTAACCAGTGTAGTGTTTAGACCAGGTTCATGGGTTATAGCGGGCTAGTTGGGGTTAAATCCTGGTCTTTAGGTCTCGCAAATTAGCTCACCTTTCCTCAGGTAAAACATAATTTAACAACTGTTTTGATTATCGCTTATTTATTTAGCCATTTCCCTAGCACCCTATTGTTAAAAAACATTGACTGATCCCAGATCATCCCATGTGATGATTTGCAGCTTTTTGTCTGTTTTCATATAATTGTTTAATGGAGTTTTTTGATGTTGTCCAGGCAAAACAAGGTTTTCAAAGTTGTCACCTTTGGATTCTGGGGAACATTTTATTATTTTCTGACATTTTTTAGACTTACCCTTCAAACAAAACTATCATCAGATTAATTGGTGATGAAAACAATTGACAGTTTTAGCAGCACTGTCACTATGTTAGGGTGTATGATTGTGATGATCCCAGGGGTTGACAGCTGACAAACTTTTCTAAATTCATGGAGGGGACCTAAAGCAATATTCGTCAGGGGACCAAGAATTTATAGTTGCGGCCCTGCCCACAGGATCCAGCTATGGACAAAATTATGCCATTCAAGTAAATCGTGACGAGCCATAATGGGAATAATAACCCGCTGATTTGATGTTTGGATAAAAAACTTTTTACCGAACGACAGAAATGCTCCTCCAAGACTGTTTCTATCAGAACTACAATGGATGTTTGTAAGAATTTTTTTAGGCCATCTCCCACCTTTGGTGTTAAACTAGAACCGACAATAATATCAATAAACTGCATTTTTTGTTTCATATAATTTTTGTAGGATTCCAGAAAGTATTTTGTTTTTCAGCCCTGAAAAGCACAAGGGAACATTGTTAAAGAGGGTCTTTATAGCCTCAGTGTGATGAAACAACATTGCATCAATGGTGCTCATTGTGCCCTGATGATGGCAGTGATATGCTTGTTTAGTAATCGTTGCGGAAGCCAATACTATCTGTAGTTTTCAGAAAATGTTACAATTCTTAAGTTCAGTTTTTTCTCATATTAATTTATTCTAATAGCTCAATCCCCTTTGAGAACTGAAATGTTACTCTCAAGGCTAACATTTATTTCCTACTCAGAGCTTCTTATGTTAGTTCAGGTGAAACCCTTGAAAACAAATCATACAAATATTTTTAGCATTTTTCAAATGATTACAGTTTTTAATGACTGCATTGTTGCACTAAATTGCTCCATGCAGCAACCGACTGAGGAAGCAATAAACCCACAGCTTTAAACCTGCAGCAGTCTGAACTACAGTTTCAAATAAGTCAGACTATTTAACCTGACATAGTCTATGACTGTCTGTCAAATCTCTAAATAGACTTTCATAATGACCACAGGGAACAATCAGGCTGAACTGCTACGTATGGATGCAGTGTGGGAGGCTGGTAGCTATCTGTCGCCTTTAAACCCCATGTGCTGCATTTTCCCAGCAGTTGCTCCGATGTTCCTTGCAGCGCTGTAATCAAATTAGGACACGGTAAACTCTCCTTAGGGTCTTGTCAAGTTCAGCGTTTCCTAAGTATATTAGACAATTTATATTGAACTAGAAGTCATTTAACAAGACAGGAGTGCAGCTGTGCAGATGTTACTGCTGTAGCTGCGAAGGGGTTTTATCCTCTTGTGTGTCAGAAGACATCCTGTATTTAAGGTGGACTTCAGATAGCTGTGCTGTGTGTTGCGGACCTGGTTCTTCAGATGTTTGGCTTAATTTGAACTCCATGTCAGATGAACTTGAGTGTGGAGAGGCAAGGTTTGTGTTTGTTGTTAGTTTCCAGATACATCAATGCAGTTTTGCGCAACCTTTTTTGTTTGAGACCCCTTAAAATGGAGCGATGTCGACTCATGACCCCTCTTCACAGGCTCTGTCCTCTGTGTGAAAATGAGCTGTGTGATGTTTCCTTTCTCAAGCTGTTCCACTCAAAGGTCTGTAGAGTTGAAAGTATTCAGTATTTGACAAGGGATAAAAAAAAAAAGTTTAATTTCAGAGGCAGATGAAAATTAACATTATTTCGTTCTTTACTTTCATACCAACACTGTCAAAAAAATCCTAAAAACCTCATTGTCTTAAAAGCAAGTGAAATAAATCCTCAGGTACCGTGAGGGATTCTATCTGTTTCCTATTGAAAGCAGAACTAATTCAAAGTCTACCGTTTGTCTTGAAACAACAAATATAAATGCCTGTTGCTGCACTAGAAAAAAGAAAATGTAACTTTATTTTCGAAGACACATTTATTGCACAATGAGAAATATTTTCACTTCACTGTTATTTTTTTTTTTTTTTTTTTACCATTTGTTTTTGCTGGAATCGGTTATTGAGGGTTTAGGGACTAAAGTTATAAGCAATAATGAAGAAAGAATGAGATTGTTGGTGAACTTGTGACCCATCAGATTTATCTTGGGAACCCCGAGGAGTAAGTTGGGAACCACTTATGGACTTGTGCTCATCAAGCAGGACTCTGCAGTCATCTGACCAGATGTTGATGTTGACAGTGCGTTCTTAGTTTGTTGTTGGTCTTGTGCTGTGTTTTTATTGACCTGGGAAGCACTTTATGACAGAAATGTGCTTTATTGCTCATAGCTATGAATGTGTGAATGAGGAAAGACATTTCCTGCTGCTGCATGCTTGAATTGGCTGCTTGTTTTGGATGCACAACCCTTAAATTAAAGTAGCAAAGTCAGACAATTCCTCCTGTGGTATAAGAGGGTGCACTATGCTCTTACAGTGAAGCAGCATTAATTCTCTCCCAGTCCATTCCTCTTGATAGGATGTGAAAGCTTGGACATGGTGGAGGCAACCCAATTATAATCAACTGTCAGCGCTCGCCTACAGGTACCTTCGCCTGCTGCTGCTACTATGTTTGGTTTATTTCCATAGGATGCTGATGAGATTAGTTGCATTATAAGAGAGCGAAAACCAGCATTCATGTCCCACTGTGGCAGAAATACTAAAGATAATTTGCTGCACATGGGAGAGGTATACAGTGGATGAGGAATAGAAAGAACTATTTTAACAAGCCTTATTTATACTCTCTGCCAGAAACAATTTGCTTCCTATCTGTTAATGTCTCCACACATCTACTATTGTTCTATTAGTGGATGCACATTAGCAGACCAAAACCTTGAACCTAAAAAAACTGTTTTAGAGGCTCATCTTGAGTTGGTCCATTTCTCATTTTCACCACATGGGTCATTTAGCTTTGGGGAAAAAAAGAAAATCCTCCAATTTTTCTGTTATGCAAACACAAACAAAAGACTTGGCAGACCAACAGACACCAAGACACAATACTGCTTTTTTCTATTCACAAAAAGGTGTTCAATACAAGAGCCTAGAGACTGCAAGTATTGTTAGGGTTTTCTATTTCTGTTGAATAAGTTAACGGTGCTCCTTTTCTATCTGTAGGACAAAGCCTTAAGCATGGCCTGACTTTATATGTACAGATTAAACAAACAGGATAAAAGGAGTTGATTAGTGAGCTTCAAAGGTGCTGGTAAATAGATTTTATTCTTTTTAGACAGAGCCAGGCTAGCTATTTTCTCCTGTTATCACTATTTATGCAAAGCTAAGCTAACCATATGCTGCTGTAGCTTCATATTTACTGTACAGGTACGAGAGTGGTATTGATCTTTTCATCTAAATCTTGGCAAGAAATTGAATATCTCAAAATTCTTAACTACTCATCTAATGATCAAAATAAAAAGACAACAGTGCTGGAACACTATAAAATAACAACTGTTGTGTCTCCCATGGAAGACATGGCACAACCTTAGAACTACATCCCAATGCATTTCATAATGCAGCTGTAAAAATAGAAAAGTCAGTAGAGAAATCAGTGTGTTGAATAAGTGTAGCATTTAAAAACAGAAAAATTACTGCAGTACACCCACATACACAAACTCCTACTTCTATGACAAAATAAACAAAAGACCCAATTCAGGGCACAACATGGAGGCCCTCTCAGGGTTTCTTTTTTCTAGTCAACAAGTGTTAATAAGGTCATTAAAAAGTTTGAATTGCATGCAGACATTCAAACGCTTGTAAATGTGTTACGATTCAAGGCCCACTCCCTTTGTGACCTGACCTGTCTGGACAAACAGAGAAGATGTTATGTTACACCTGCCATGCTGGGAGTGAGTAACAGCCACCCACAATAGCAACACAGCCTCTCTTTGTGTGTTCGAGTCATGCCAGGAAAAACCCCAATGCCTCCAGGACAACTATTATACTAGG
The DNA here is from genome assembly GCF_027596085.1 of Anoplopoma fimbria. NCBI lineage: Eukaryota > Metazoa > Chordata > Actinopteri > Perciformes > Anoplopomatidae > Anoplopoma > Anoplopoma fimbria. The sequence goes on along the minus strand of NC_072458.1, from coordinate 4,916,207 downwards.
ACGTCATACAAAACAGTTTAAAAGGAGAAATTACTAAACGGTTTCATTTGAATTAGCATAAATACAACCTGTAATGCATTGCAGCAAACAAAAGAATGAATCACTAGCATGGTGAATAATTTGATATTTTTAGGCGGCCATCCTGTGATGAGGTTTTAGAACATGACTAAGTAACTTTCCCTGAAGAGCAGCCGCTGTGGTCCCAAGCAGCAGTTACAGGATACAAGTTAAATGTGTGTAACTGTAGCACAAATAGAGTTGTAAAAAGTCAATATTTGACTCTGTCTATTTCACAGCAATGTATATGTTAAGTTTGGCAACATTAACTAATGGAAGCTATCACCAGAGCAGTTTTATTGCTTATGAATTCAACTTTTCATTGTAAGAGGAAGATCGTGTTAATCCTTTTCAAGGTTCTATCAAAGTATGCGAAAAAATGTCTTCGACAGTCCATAAACACTTCCAATTGTATTTTTTTCCCCAGACATTGTTGTTGAGTCATGTTGTCTTTAGCCATGAATTTTAGACATTGCTTTTCACCAGTGTGCTGACTTTGGCCTTTGATAGATTTGCAACACTTTCCTGGATTGAATTTGTCAAAACTTTTCCATTTCCAATTACTGGAATTGCTGCCAGAGTATTTTGCCCAAAATGCCGCCCGAAGCTGTGCTCTTTCATTTGAGGTCCACAGTGGAGTGGCACAGCTGTGCGGTTTTTAGATGCCGAAGAGGCAGGTGGCTTCATTGTCTGCCTCGGCTTTGTTTATCCCCACTGTTGTCGTGGTCTCCCCCATGGCAGCACTCGCTGGCAGTGAACTGATCATTTTGAGATGATAGGGCTCAGTGTTTACCGGGGGGCACCCAAGTCACATTAATTGAGTTGTTTTCAATGATCCCAGTTGGCTTCTAGGTAATTAGCATCAGCTAAGTAAACGCTAACAATTCAAGTCATGTTTACATAAAGCTTTGGCGAGAGGTTTGTTTGAGCTGTACGCCTTTGACTAACAGGATCTGTGGTATTGGATGCATCCGTATCACAACAGTTTTTATTCATTCATGTTATGGAACACTTGAAAGTCACTTTGCTGCATGATGTGAGGAATTCCAGAGTACATTTGCATACTGTAACCAAACAGTACAGACTTTTCTCTTCAGGGTTAACGCACCATTAAGCTGCTAAATTACACAAGTGCAGAGTGTGTGAGTCAAAGGACACGGAGGCCCAACAATTTCCACTTATCGCTCTCTTATCTGTTGACACAGCTGTATATGCAGGCAGAGATCACCTTTGAAAGGGCAGAACACCACAACAAGTAAGTCTTTAGTGTGAATGAATCCCATTCTTTTATGTTTATTTTACAAGGAAATTAGACTTTTCCCTTCATCAATTCAGTTAGCTGCTCCTATCCGAACTTCTGGATAGTTACATCATTTAATTTGGCAATCATTTCCTGTTTATGGTTTTTTCAAGTTATTAAGTACTCTTGTCTTTAATTCACCCTATTTCTAATCATCCTCATTTGCAGAGTCTCTAAAGTGTCTCCGCCGTTCTGTCAAGCCATGTGTAAAATCCTGCCACACAAAGATTAGTCAGTAATTCTTCCACTAACATGTAAGTATGAGCTCATGCAGTATAAGCTTGAAGTCTAAACTGAAACATTTACATGCTGCTGGTGTTGAATAGCACCTAAGATGAATCAAGGCTCTGAGTCATTAACTGATATTTTGCATAAATCCCAGACTGTGTGAAGTGACGGTGCATTTAGCGTGCTGTCTCAGTCCTGCTTACACCAAAAAAATCTCTGGGAGCAGAGTGGTCTAAATGTATTTATCCGTGTGTGAATTATGTATAAATATCCAATATGTTAGTGTGTCTGCCAGATCTTGGGTACATAATACAGCTGGACGTCTATTTACATCCTCATTATGTGTGAGCCTCTGCACAGCCTGTGTTGGTTTCAATTCCTCTTGGCAACAGTTGTTGAACTGTCTAAACTAATCAGCCTTTATTCGGTCCTAAAACATGATTTAAAGTGGAGAAAAAAGGTTGCAAGATAGGGAAGAGAGCAGGAAGGACTTACTCCAGAATCAATTTTCATGCTGCCTCTCCTTCTCGTGCAGATTTTCCCCCTAACAAACAAATTAAGCAACTTTTACGAGGCTGGCTCGGTAATTACTTGTTCGAAGTGTGATGCTCTTTATAGCACAGGAAATTGTTTTGCACCACATTGCCAATTTTCATATTAGTTGTGAATGCATGTGAGACTTTCTAATGACTGTCATCACAGTTATTCTCAAGCAAAAGGTAATTTTCTAAACTCAATTAAGTGTATCCCATATTTCCAGTAACATCCACTGGCTTTTGGCCATTTCAGAAAGTGATGATGGATGTGTGTCTATTCTAATTGTATTATTGATAAAAGACAAAGTGAACTCACATAGTAACATTACAAAATAAATTGTAGAAGGATTTTCAAGGTTATTAAGCAAATATTAGCCTTCTCTGTTCTTGGACTGGAAGAGTACTTGATGCAAATAGGCCATAATGGTAAGGCAGCATATAGGTCATCTAATTTTGACAGCGGCTGGAGTTTAGTAGACGAGTAGATTGTGGAGCCAACGCCCCTCTCTACCTTCAGCGGAGGGAACGCTCTAACTGGCACATGCCATCCTTCTGAAGACCTGAGGACCAAGGTGTTGCTCCAAATTGCGAACCACTGTGTCCTTCATTGTGCAATCAGAGCCGGATGCTGATCGATCTCTCTCTTGGAAGCTGATCTCGGGTTGTTTTTTCATTTCTATGGGATGATCCAAGACCAAAGACTGACGGTGTGTGTAGAAAGAGGAATTTTAGGCTTGACAATCAGCCGTGACTCGGGTGTCCCCAGTGACTTAATCAGCTGCAGGAGCTGGCAGCTCGGTCTCTCTCCACAGCGTTAAGGGCTTTGCCTTACCTGTCTCTTCAGAGAGGCCGTTTGCTCAGATAGAGTCAGTACGCTGAGCTTTCTCTGCTAATGATTCCACGGGCGGTCGAGGTGCTGTCACTAACAGCTTTGCCAAAAGAGAGCCTTGACTCCTCTGGTGTTGTACATAATTCTGCAGAGTGTTAAATGCAGGGAGGTCAGCCAGCGTGTTACATGACACATCAGTATTCATGAAATTTTACCCTCGGTAGATAAACCCTCCAGGCTCTTTCCTCCTTGATCTGGTCACATCTGGGGAACACATTAGGCCAAATGAGCATCCAGGTACTAATTGCTGCTCATTTGCATAAATGTGTGGCTTCCAGATGCCAGGAGAGTGGCAAGTTGGGGTAACAGCTGGATGGGTCACCCCTCTGGCATATGTGAGTGAACTCTGGCCTTTATTGTGGCTTTAATTCTGTGTCTCTGTGTATGAAATTTAATTTATTCAAAACCCTTATTTAAAAGCAGCTATAATAAATGTATGTATCATAACAAAGAATTCGTACAAAGTTAAATAACTGTTTGACTGTGCAGTTTCCCTCAGCTCTAAAGAGTGTTTCAGCATCTGCAGCTGTTTGTTTATTCAATTATTTATTTAACAATGTGGTGTTCACAGCTTGTTTTCGCTGTTTCCAAGTAGCCCAAAAATTAGTTGTTGAAGCTTCAAATTTCTTTCAAAGATCACTGGATGACATGAGAGGGGTGAACCTCATTATTTCCTACACCAAACTGTGTAGCGAGAGAGGGTAAAGGATAAACCGACAAAGACAGTGCCTCTGGTGCTCACCATGCGGCTCAGCTCCTGCACTGCAGTTGCTTCCAGGCCCTTTCCAAAATCAAACCTTCAAATATAATAACCATCCAAGAAATACTAGTAAAGCATTGTGCTCTGTTTCATATTGTGGTATGTATGCTTTATTTTATCAATTCTGTGCATCATAACTTGACAATCAGAAGCTTTGGATGTTCACTGATTTTTTTATTTCTTAACTTAGCTTTGTGTTCCTGTGAAAAATCTGAAAAAGGACAGTAAGATCACAGTAAGTTAACTATTTGGTTGTAAGGGAGGACATTATTAATGTAAATTTACATGTTCAAATATTCAATTTAACGGTTAGGTATTTCCAGTAAAACCTGTTCCAGCTGTGAATTTACCATGAGGATTATAAATGAAGTGGTAGAATGTGGTAACCCAGCAAATTAATAATTATTGACTTTGGTATTTACCAGAGGTGAGGTACACCATCCTACCCAGGTACGTGCACTCTGTATTTGTGTTCACAGTGTGTGTAAAGCCAAGAATAATGAGCTCACAATCATGAGGTGCATTTTCATTGCTCTGCCTGGTGTGTCAGCCAAAGCAGAGCAAATTCCAATGCCTTGAGAGGCTTGATTACCATAATAACAACGGCTCAGAAAACAGAGGATCAAGTCAGTTGCGTGGGGAGCGTAAAGCTCAAGAGCCTTATTCTGATTAAGGGTGTTTTAGCAGCAGGTTTTATCAGGGGGAATGTTAATAACAGCGTGAGGAGTCATGCAGTGCCACAATTTGAAAATCACCAAGTGTGCTCCAATTACACTGCCAAGTGCATGTAGTTCATATGAGTTTACTTAGAGGTTACATACCCCACTGTGGTTGGCGCTGACTGTACATTAAGTTGTTATTAAATAATGTAAGAAGGAAATTTTGCTGTAGAGGAGGGTAAAAGTTAAACATTCATAGAGCTTTTCATATTCACCCTCCATCTCATGGAAGCACATTAGCGTAGTCATATCAGTTTTCATCAAAACACACAAGGGAGCCTGCAAGGCTAAACAGTAAGTTGCTCAGTCATCTCCATTGTTTGGAATGAAAAAGAAATGTCCTGTTATTGTTTGCTTTGTTGATATCGCTGGTTTTTATTCCTGTGATTAGTTTTTTTATCTCAGTTTTATGAGAAGCAGTCTGAAATGTTTGTTTTGACAACTGCTAAAATATAAATAAACATCATTATTGTATTATTGTCCTCCCACCGACATCTCTGCCACGACTCGGTCTTCATATTCAATGCCTGTTATCGCAGGAAGCTGCATTCATTCCCTGCTCAGTGTGTACGGCCGAGCTCTCATGCCCAGCGGGAAGCAGGTTGTGAACCCGATCATTAGGGGAAGGAGTCACTGTGTGTACGTGCGTTTGTGGAAAACTGCATAGAGGTGCATTTGCAGGGGTCGTACAGAAATATTTTATCAAGATAACTCACCTGTCCTTGCCTGCCTGAGGCTTGCACTGGATACAATCGGATAAAGAAGCTTGCATCCTCCATACCCGCATCTCAACCCATCAACCTCTCCCTTCAACAGTAGGCGTATATGCCAACCAAGAGAAGGTCCTCATGTTTGCTGGGGTCAAAGTCATCTGTCAAACCGGCGAGACGGCTGGCTGGCTCTGCGGAGGTAATTGGTAGCAATGCTGCCTTCTAGGAGAAGCTTGACAAAAATCTTGTGTCCAGGAAGTTTGTTCAGGGAGCAAAGGCTCCTGCTCCTCTAACGGCTGGTCATGCTGGAAAGCAAACACACATGCTGAATTCGACCGCACATGAAAGATAAACACAGTCGCCAGCAATCGAAAAGGAGTTGACACTTTTTGCTCCAGATGTTATAACCTGTACATACAAAAAAAATGCTTTTATCTGCCAACCAAATTCCCAGAGAAATCAACAGTTGGAATGTAAATTATGGGTATAATGACAAGTGTTTAAGGGAAAACCAGGCCTGGAGTTTTATTTCCTTGAACATATTTGTGTCTTAGAAATCTTCCCTGGAGATGTTTTAGCTGCAGGCCAGGGGTAACTTAACTTAATTCTATGGTTGCCTGGTTACAGACCTTCATAGTTCCAATCAGGCTTGTTGAATAGACGACTGAGCCAAGTAGTGAAAATCAGGGAGCAAGATTACCATATTCTCTCTAATTCTCCTGTTTAAACTCAGTCAAGTATGTTTCCTGTCCCCTTTGTCTGTCTCTTTCCTTGTCAGTTGGCAGAAAATATGAGCAACTCATGCACAGATTTTCATAAAATGTGGTGGAAAGTTAGGTTGTTGGCGAAGGTTAAATCAGATTAGTATTAATTAGTATTCAGTGCAGATAACATCACAATATGACCATTTATAAGGGCTGTTGCCTTTTCGCTTTGATCCCTAAAACTTGTTTCAGGGTCTTTCTGCTGATTGCTTTGGTTTTATACTCAGGAGTTGGTGGAGACCTAAAATATACTGTGTCAGTTTTGTGTTTTAAGCTTGTTCCGCTTCCCCTGAGCGTTAAAATAACTAATCAATTAATGCTGCTCTAATGCAACTTTTAGTGGCAGAACCAACTGGCAATATTTTCTCCTATCTAGAGCCAGACATAGTTAAATACTTTAATAATAACCTACCTAACCTGTATGGCTTCCTTTTCCAGCTAGACCTGTGTTTATTCCTGAACCTTTTGATCTTCCCAGTGGTGTTTGCTCAATGGTGAAATGGCCTCAAGGTGCACAGGGAGACTCACATTCTTCCCTTTAAAGTTGTTTTAAAAGGAATGCAAATTGTCTTCATAAGGTGCAGGAGAATGACCTTTACAAATACTTCCCTTAAATGGTAGAAAACCTTGAAGTCATAACTCGGTTGATTAAATGCCAACATCATCTTTGTCTTGTTTCAACTGGCAGAATGAAATTAACGTCTTGTCAGTTTCCATCATCACATCTCCGCTGTCTCCCAGAATGAGTGGGTCCTCTGCAGCCTGGCTTAGAGAACCAATCACTGAGTCAGCTATGTCTGATACAAGATCACAATATGCAATGCTGAAATGTTAGATTTGGTTTGCATTGGACTTATAGACAAATGTATTTTGTTGTAAGCTAATGCTGAACTTTAAGCATTGAGTTTCCACACTGCTTTCCTTTCAGACAGAGCAATGTCAATGTGTCATGTAACTCTGATGATTATGTATACTCCTGTGGTCCCCTCTCTCTGCAGGACTCTCTCCTCACTCCACTCCTCTTTGCTATTCATCACTCTCCTCATTATATTTCTTTGCTGTGACTTTGCTTGTCATATATATCGGGTGAAAAAGAACACAAAAAAGGCAAACATCACAGATAGATATATCAGATTGGTCTGTTCCCTGCAGAGATGTTCCTTAGCTCTGCTCTTGACAGGCGAATAACAAGCTGAGAATCTTTTGACTTTGGTGCGATTTGACGGTCTGTCCCAGCTCTTTTGATTGTGCTCAGCAGGCAGGTGTTAGTCTGCAAGGGCTCAGAGGCCCCAAGCAGCTGCATGCAGTGGCTTGGAAAGGTGCGACCTTCAGGCATGTGCAGGCTTGTGGGATGTGGGCGCTTGGAGGTGGGCCGCCTGGCTGGTCAACACTTCAATAGACACCTGGTGCTTTCTCTCAGTGCCATCTCATTCCCTCTTTTTTGGTTCAGTGGTGAGAGAGAGAGAGAGAGAGAGAGAGAGAGAGAGAGAGAGATGGATGCAAAGAAAGGTTAGACAGTCTAAAAACAGACTGGACAAACAGAGACTGCATATAATGCAAATAAAACAGAGCCTAAAATTGAACCTTGGGGTACACCAAAAGTTCTAGTAGCAGAAGAATGATGAAACTGATCTATGTCGTAAAAATAATAAGCCCTAAGGCCTACTCTGAATACCTATTACATGTTTCAGACGATTCATGAGTCGGGAATGGTTGACGGTAAGTCTAGAGACAGTCATTTGTTACCTTCTGAAGTAGTGCATCCCTGTTGGAATTTGTCCAAAATTTAGTTGTGATCCATAAAGATGTGAGAAGGCTACATTTTCCAGCACCTGATATGATAATGACAATTATTACAGAGTGTCTGCAAGTTATTGCATTAAGCACACGGCCGTGGTTTAATGATGATATGCTTGAGGGAGGATGGGAAGGTCTTGGATTGAATCTGATCTGGAGAATAATAGAGAAAGTGAAGCTGGTTTCTGAAAGGTGTGATGAGAGGAAGGTTCGAGAGTCACAGTGCAGCACCTGGGAGACAGATCACCACCTTGCGTACATGTGGCCCAGTCGTGTGTGACCATGGGGACAGTTGTGTTTGAACTGGGAAACAAGTGGCTTTATTCTAACTTCAAGGCTGTAAGCCATTATGTTCATTATGTTTCCACTACATTGCTTACACAGTGGATGTAGTTGGGTGTGTGAGAAGAAATGTTGATAAGTGTTTCATAATGACTGGATGATTTGACTCTTTATTGTGCTGTTTCACTATGAATCATCACAATTATTTTCGCAGTCAGTTCCTGTTTTTTTATTACCGTTCTGTTTGCATGTCACCCTTGAAAACAAACTGACTTCCAGAGGATAGATGGGGACAACTCATATAACACATACAAATCCCCTAGTTTAACACAATTCAAGGATGCACCTGCCTTAACTGTTGAGTTCCTCAGCGCTGTGCAGTTCAAACTCAAAGAAAAGGAGAGCATGGGAGATGGCTTTGTAAGCTTTTCTGACGTGCTGAAATGCTCTCCAGCGTAAACGTAATTACGGCCTGACAGCGGGCAGAGGCCCTGATAATCAGAAGCTGGTGATTGGAGCATGCAGCTCATGACCAGGAGAGGCAGTGACGCTGAAAAGTAATTAAAGTCACCCGCAGAGTGGAGCCATGCAAACTGAACTCCCAGCTTGCTGCAACACCCCCTTCTTGACTTCTCGCTGTGCTATTATTCTCGCTCTCCTTGTCTCGCCTCATTCTTGTTTCTTTTTCTCCCCCATCCTGCTGCTGCTGCTGCATTTCACTCCATTCCCTCCCTCCCAACCCTCGGCTATCGTCCCCCTAAACTCCTGTCTTGCTTTTCTCCCCATCTGTCCATCATTCCTACAGCCTGTGAGTGTTTTTCTCCTCTCCATCTATCACCCGCTGATTCATGAACGCAGCGGCTACCTGCTATGTGCAAAAGCAGTGAATAAATGGACCACAGCATCCCTCAACACTGTGACACACACACACACACACACACACACACACACACACACACACACACACACACACACACACACACACACACACACACACACACACACACACACACACACACACACACAGACATATGCTCATTCAAAAGCAGAGCGAGTTGAATTGATTTTTTCAGTGCACTTTTGTGAGTCATTATGGTAGTCATTATGCTACTTTTAAAGGCCATGTATCTCAAATGCAAGGTAAACACTTCCAGGTCTGTGTGTTGGTTCTTTGTGTCCACACACACACGTGTATCCCTGCATGTATAATTTATTGCCTCAACATCCTCTCAAATCTCTCAGCTGTGAGACCAACTTTCCTCCTAAAGTGAGCGGTGTCTATCTAATATTACCTGCCATGCGTGCTGCAGAGTGTGAGCTTATCTCTAAGCCTTTGTACTATGCAAAGGAGGGAAAGATTACCCCTTTCACTGCTCCCCTGTTAATAACCCCCTGGTTCACCCTTAGGGAGCTCAGAGTAAATGGAGAGGAAGGGGGTAGGCCGTTGTGAAACTATGTGGATTGGTGACTTAATCCTTTCTTCATGTTTGACACAGTTCAGGCACTGTACACAGACTATAGTGTCTATATGTGCACTGTAACTAATGAAAATATGTCTAAGAAGGTAGTGCTCTCAATTTTCCCCACTTGGAGACAAGCTAACCAGCCAATGAACAGGGACATGACACGGTGATGAGCCAACTTAACGATCATCAGTAGTGAATTAAATGGGAGTGTAGACAGCGTGTCAGGGGAACGTGTGTTTAATCCCTTCCCTGAGGATCAATGGAATTCAGTTCAATTACACGCAGCATGCTTGTCATATTGTTATAAGTACAAGCACGTGAAGCACACTCAATGATGTGCTCAATGATGGAAGAAGTATCCACATTTTTGGGGGGATTAAAGTTGGACACTAGAATTTAGTCTAAAACATAAAGAGCTAAAAGGAGTGTGAATATTGACTTACATTTGACAGGTGGCCAGACACACGACTCTGAATGAATGCTTATAGTGCTCTGTATGTGTTAGATGTGCAAACAGGCAATAGTTTGCTAAAATATTCGCCATATCAACATAATGTCAATGTTGTACTTAAAGTATGAAAAGTTAAACTAAGCCTACTCAGCATTATGCAGAATGGTCTATTTAGAGTGTTACATGGGCGAAAGTAATGAATTAGGCTACATTTACTCTTCTTACTGCATGTGACAAAGTCGTTATTTGTGTAGACCTACTTGTACTTTTGAAAAATATTTTCTTCAATAGATCATTTTATTTTTTACCTAAGTAGGTATCGTTGCGTTCTTTGCCACATTTCAAGTCTCATCCATAACGCATTCATGCTGCATTTGGTTTTAAAAATAGTCAAAGTGCAGGATAAATTATTTCATTATTGTTTTTTTGGTCTGGATATCTGACTTGCACGCGGTAGACTATACATTATTTTTTAAGTTAATTTACATTTGTTGTTCCAGGTTTTTCATACAGTGACACTGAAGCCTTGCTATTTGAACATCCATCTAAATGAATCAGACCTTTTAACTGCATAAGTGAGTTTGGAAAGCCTCTACTTTTATACATGTTCTTATTTATTGAAAATGATCATGTGACAACTACATTGCATAGTGAAACACCCTACCGAGGTGATGTGGCACATTCTGTACTCAACCATATAACTCTATATTAAAGTGAGAAGCACAAATCTTAAGATTATACATTTGTGCACTAGAATATATTATTTTATTTAATATGGAAAATTGAGATTTACTGAGACAGAGAAATTGAAAGGAAATCAAAAAGTGTGACAAGATGCCCCTTTCTCCCCTAAGTGTTACCCATGAAGTAGGTTACTATGACACCCTCCCTGCATATGCCTCAGTGAAACGAATCAATCATCCTCATGTTCTGTGATCGTGCAGCTAGTGAGCCTTTGGGAAGTGCACACCAGATGTTACTGTCCGGGGCTCTCAGTTAGTGAACTGTTGGGAAATGCACAACTAAAAAATGCAATTAAAAATCAGGCGTCATTATGGGGTTTTGGTTAGGATTATTGTACCTTTGCCTAATTAGAAAAACGAGCTACCTAATCTACCTTAATGAAGCAGTGATTTAATGCACCCCCCGGAGAGCATGCCAGGTGACTGAAAATCAAACACACCTACGATGTTGCATCATCAACAGGTGCACGTTGCGTGCTCCTTGGGACACTAACATCCGGTGTTACTTTAGAGAGTCATTTCGCTAAAAACCTAAAAAAAGACATTGATGAGCGCAGTGGAGCAGCGTGGTGAGAGACCACGTGGACTAGTTATACTGGGACAACGATTGTGAGTGGACTGGTTATTATGGTTATTATGCACGATGAAGTTGAACCCTGGAGCAGATGGTGGAGGACTTCCCGGTGCACGAGACTCACAGAATGGCGTTCACACAGGTGAGTACCATGGCAACCGGCTGATTGTTGTTGCCACAGAGGAGAGCATCAGCATCCACTGCGTTGCCTAGTAACGTGGTCCAGCGTTTGTATCTTACTTCTATACGCAGTGCAAAAACTGTGCTGCAGCTGTCTTTTTACTTTATTGTGTATTTGTGGCTTTTGGTTATGTCTTGATTCTATAAGGTGTGGCAGGTTATTTCATATCTGTGGACAATGCATCAGGTTTTTTTTATATGTCTATGGCTGCCATTTTTGATTAATTGTCTCTGTTTTGTCTCTTTTGATTAATTCCAGTGAGGCTACAGTGAGGAAGGGGGTTGTTTGTTTTTCATCAGTTGAATTAACAGATTGCATTGTTATAGAAATGGAATTTATTGTTGGTTTGGACATCTGGGTCCATGTTGCTGACCTTGTTCCACTATTGTGTACGTTGACATTTATTGCAGGCTAGTATTACTTGAGTACAATACACCTTTAGTCATCTTTTCTTCCTGGTGACTGGATATTGACTTACGTTTGCCAGCTGTCCAGAGACACGACACAAATGCAAAGAAGTACTAATTTGCTCTGTAGCTGTTGAATGTATACAACTGGTTGCTCACATGTTGACCATATGAACTTCATAAGGTGACATCATGTCAGCGTTGTGTTAACAGTTTGCTAGTTTGGCCTACAAAAGGCAAAAGGGCAGGTTAAGTAAAAGTAGTAATAACACAAAGTACTAGCAAAGTATCAAAAGTTAAACACACATTGTCCCTATCAGAGGGTTTAAAATGTATCATATTATTGCTGTTAATTAGTTGATGTTTTGAGAGGAAAACATTCCTCTCTGAAATGTAGTATAGTAGAACTATGAAGTAGCTTAAAATTAAAATATTTATTTTAGGTACAGATACTTATAGAACAAAAAACTCCTGTACACTGTCTTCTAAGTACAGCAGTTAAATGTTAATGTCATGTAGGCCTATGTTCCACCACTAGATTTCCTGTTTAACACACAGGCTCATGGTGTTGCAGCTCTTTTGCTCTCAAGCATGCAGTTTTGGATTCCATTATACAAGCAGGACAAGGGTTAATGCTGCTGGACTGATCCTGTATTTCCGTACAATGGTACCTATGTCTTATTCACGGGCTTGAAGTGAGCAGCAAGTTTACTAATGGGCCTTTTAAGAGAGTAAGAATCAATGCAAAGCTCAGTGGTATGAAATACCACAAAGGCTGCAGCCACAGCCACTGTATACTAATTTAGCCAACATGGCCCTGTGTTTCAGAGCAAATCCCTTTACACTGCGCTCTTTGTTTAATATTGAGCTAATCTCTTGCACCATTTCTCTCTGCCATCACTAAGAAAAAGTGCTGATTTATAATTTTACTGGAATTAAGCAGCTTATACATGCACTGTACACCCGCACATAACAAATGTCAGATCTCCCTGACTGGTTTAGTGTACACAGTTTTCATATTTTGAAAGATCTTGTTACCTTCAAGAAACAACAACTCCTGGCTCTGCTAAATTCCAATGCATACCATGGATAATGAAAAACACAAAGTCGCCTGATTTCTATTCTCCTCACAGACATGGGTCTGTTGAGGAGAGACTGGCGGGGATTGTGTTCAAGCACTCAGATTTGTAGGGAACTTAAAAGTCAAGCATTCGTAGGTTGACACTGTGCCTTTTGAACAAAGCGGCCACTGAGAGCACAAGATACCGGCATGAGTGACATGCAAGAGAGGATGTTTTATGAGTGACAACACCCCACAGGTCGACAGCAGAGTACAGCTACATTTCAATGTTTCCCAGAAGACAAAAATACAACTGTGCTTGAGGTGGGGAGTATAACTTTTTTTGGGGGGCCTTGTTGTCCTTTTTTTGGCCTTAATTTCAGTTTTAATAACCCAAATATAATAAAATATAATATTTCCACACCCCAAGAGCATAAGACAGTTCATGCTGAAGTTATTTCCATTTTAAAGATAGGAAAATAAGGGAGGCATGGTTTCATAGCTGTAAGCTTCACTGTGTGTAAGATTGGGTTGTGATCTTGATTTTCTTCCTGTAGGGAGTTTTGAATTTTTTTTGAATCAGATTATTAGTGCTAGTCTTGTTATTGTTTGGCAGCGTGTTTTTCGATGCTTCCTCGCCTTCTGCCTGGTGCATGCTGGGATGGGCTCGACCCTCTCATGACCTCTGACCAGAAATATTCAGAATTGGCACTATATTTACAGTATTTCTGAATCAAAAATATGATTATTCACAACTGTCTGTCAGTATGGCTTTATGAATGACACGAAGGTTTCAGAGAATGCTCTGGTACACTCCATTGGCCCCATTAGCAGTCAGTCATGTCAGTGTTAACACTACAGCCTGAGTGCACACTGGTGGCAGAATAACACATTTCCAGGAAACTGCAGCGAAACATACAGAGCGACTCATGGATGGAATGACATGCAGCCTATCTCCTGTTCTGTAGCAGCTATTAGAGATAAATGGATGTAATGATGAGCTCAGGTGGGATGTAGAACACATGCTGTATTTGTGGCACTTAGAATCAATCACTTCTCTTTGTTTGGTCTCTTTTACCTGCAGGAGAGACGATTATTTTAATCAAACAAGCTCAGTAACCCATATCCTCTTCTCTCCTATATCTGAGAGAGAAGCGGAATAATACCGACAGGAGGGGAGGAAAACGGATGTGAATAAAAACTGCCATTCTTTTAACATCGCACGTGTTGAATGTTAAATATATCATTCAATCCAAGCATATGTATTTATATTGGATGGTGGAACTCCTAATTCCTAATACTAGGAGTACATTAGGAATGTCAGACAAAGGGCAAATGCATAAGAAAAACATAATATTGTGTTTAAAATATATGTTTAAACAGTTATGTCTGTCCCATTCAATCTCTCTTTAATCACGAATATATTTGTACAGAGCAAATATTCAAGTCAAGGTGAAATCTCATAGAAAATAATAGAGATCACTCATAATAATACAGTGTGTGCAAACTACTCCGGTACAATAAACATAGATTCTACTCATCTGACATTCTTCTTCAAGGCTAAATTGAAGAACTGCTTATAAAGTACTCTGACATGAAAGTCTAGGTATTATCATCTTTGACTTGCATTACACATTTCTTTGCAGTAGCTGAGTGCTTTTCAGGTGTTACTGAGAATACTCTGATACTGATTCATGTGATTTGTGGTGTTGAAACATGTTTTTTTTAAGAGCTATGAGGGTGTTTTTACACTGATTGGCTAATCTGGCGACATCTTTAACTGTCTGGGTCAAGGCCAGGAGAGGCTGATTCCATCGACAGATGGACGATTTTACAACCAAACAATTTTGGTCTGCTGCCGTTTAAGACCCCATGAAGCCCAAATCTGAGGTCGTATTATGTTTCCCAACTCAAATAAAAATCTGGATGTGAATACATGAGCATGGGACTGTCTGTTGTTTTGGCAACAGATGACAGCCAAATGTGTATTATGATGAAAACCAGGGAACATCTTTAGTTCTTGTGTAATGTAGATTTCATCAGAAGCATTGTTCCTATTTAGATATCTCGTGGATGTTAATCTGTGAAACTGAAAAAAATATCCTTTTTGATCTCATGCTTGTCTTTGGAACCGTTATTGATCCTGTATCATCATATCTAAGTCATTGGATCCATCTGCTCCTTGTGTATATAGAGGATAGTTTAATTGGAAAGAAAAGTGATAACTTGGCCAGGTGCATGAAAACACCGCCCTCTGCTGGACTTTTGTTATAATGACGTGGTTATTGTGAAAATGGTTATTCCATAAAACACAGAATTAAGTAAGTTTAAGCATTGTTTAATGCGTGACTTTCCAACAAGTGTTCCAACAAAATAATAAGCTTTAACTATTATGTTTCTTGCATTTCCAACTAGGAACTAGGACTCAGAAATAAATGAGGAGAAGTTCTGATAAACAACCCCTGTAAATCAGGCCACCAGGGCCACGTCATCGGTTTGTCAGTTTCCTTTTATTTGTCTGAATAGAAAACAGTCATGATGATAACACAGAGCCCTGAAGGGCCACTTTGCTTGAAAT
Organism: Anoplopoma fimbria; assembly: GCF_027596085.1. Classification (NCBI taxonomy): domain Eukaryota; kingdom Metazoa; phylum Chordata; class Actinopteri; order Perciformes; family Anoplopomatidae; genus Anoplopoma; species Anoplopoma fimbria. The sequence goes on along the minus strand of NC_072458.1, from coordinate 4,900,705 downwards.
AACCTCATCAGAGAACCGCTCTCTGTTCCCCTCCTGTCTGAGCGTAAGAGCCTGTTGACCCAGACGACACTCAAGAATTCCACTTGCCTTAAACTGAGACTCATGATGTCAGAGAAAGAGCAAAGATTTTACCATTTAATGTTCCATTTTGGTGCAGAAATCAACGATTGTTTTCATTTGATGATTCTTTTCTTATTAAGAGGTTCCCTGTGGAGTTGTTGACCACTAGCAGTGCCAATGTCTTTATGAGTGGGTCCCTGTTTTAATTGTTCTTGTGCAAGCGCATGAGCATGTGGGTGACACAATCCACATTCCTGCCAGTGGTTTCACACTGTGCCACTATTTGGCAGGTAGCGTTCATGTTCCAACAAAGAAGCAGTGAAGAAGAAGACTGTTGGATCTTATCATGGATTTAAACAATGCAGGCTTAAAAACTTTAAAACAGTTGGCTTTCTTTTATTAAGAAGGAAATACATTCAACATGTTTGTTAGATCTCAAGGATAAACACATGTTTCAGTGAGAAACACTGAATGTAACCATGACTTGTGTTTACTTGAAAACTCCAAAGGAGGCCTTCATTAAATAATCCAAGGTATCAACTACAGTTGTATGACAACCCAAAAGCAGCGAGAAAAGCAGACATTCCTCACATTTCAGCTTTCAAAAGTTTGAATTCCGCATATTAATTGTCATTTATTTTGAAAAAAATCTGCATTTTCTAAAAAGGCACAATTTATGATTTGCTTTTTAACTAAAGACTTTATCAATAGCCATTAGAAATTCCTTATTAAAGCTTTTCAGATCAGTAATAAACAATTGGTATGAACAAATCCCCCAAATGCTTTTAACTGGGAGAAACACTAGAATAAATCTGAGGAGGAGCAACACTGTGACAGTATTGTACCCTACAAGGACTTGTATTTAAGTAAGGCATGTTATTGGCCGCAGAGCTGCAGTTTGCCTATCTCCAGAAGATGGCAGCAGAGATCATAACTTAATGTCATTCAAATGAACTCCAGGTATGGCTTTGTGATTTAAGATGACAGTTGAAAATACCAGCCTTCTGACAAGCAGTGAAACTTCTCACCAAACTATTATCAACACAATAGCTCACATTCCTTCAGGGATTTGTGTTATGAAATAAATCAGGTCAAAGAGTCATTTAAACAGATGAGGCGGTTTCCATTGCATCAGTGGAGCGCTGGCCGGTGCTTAAGAGTTCCAGGAAGAAGCCCAATACTTAACATCATCTCAGAGCGGAGACTGACGCAGCTGTTCACTGTGAAATCTGAGATCTGCTTATTCATCTCCCTGTGTGGCGCAATTGTGAACAGGACAGGATGTGACACCCCTTACCTGTATAGTCCACATGAAAAATCCCAAACTTGCCACATAGTTGTCATCTGAATGGTTTAAATTCCTCAGTTTTATTAGAGCTGTAACAATTAATTGACTGATCGATGAGTCAATCGACAGAATACAGTCGCCAGCTATTTTGATAATCAATCATTAAAGTAATTTTTTAATGCAGAAATGGCAGAAAATGCTTTTGCCAACCTTTTCTCTATTTTACATCATATTAAACTGAATATCTTTGGGTTTGGGACTGACAGAAAGGGACATTTAAAGACATCACCTAGAATTTGAGAAATTGGGATGGACATTTGACATTATAGACCAAATGTTTAACCTATAAAATAAACAACAGATTAATCAATCATAATGAAAATAATCAGAAGTAATAATCCTAAATGATTTATTGCCATACATGTGACTGTAGCATTACTGAATTTTTCTTTTTAAATCTGCCCTAAAGAGCTTCAAGCATCCCATGAAATACCAGTTAAATACTTTTCTCTGTAATTATGTTCCATCAATTGAGGTCATGAGGAAGCTCCAGTGTTTGTTCATCCAACAAGGAAGTAAGTGAAGTGTGTTGTTTAAGAGTGTATGTGTGGTTGGGAAACTTTATTGAACCCTGATAAAAAAGGAAGGATAAAGTTTACACTTTCCACAGGACAAGATGAGGTCACACAGACACACAATGGAGAACACCTGACTTAATTTTATTCCTCACCACAAAACACCTCCGTCTGAATACTCACAATAACCTTAAGCTGACACAACCCTCTAAGGAAGTTTGACATTTTGGAAATTCTGCTTAAATCCACTTTCTTGCTGCCAGTTAGATGATCTAACAGCAAAGCATTTTTCCCAGCAATATCTTACTATTTCCTTATCATTATCTATTTTTGATGTTTAACTTGCACTTATTACCAGAAGTATCAATCCAGTATTACAATGTATTCATTTATTTTTTATTTTTTAAATTCCCTTTAATACCAACTCAAACGTAGGAAACGTGACACACATGCTGTCAGAAACTTGTTTTATGTAGGCCTACACACTATAGAAGAACTAGAGAGGAAAAAGAAAACAAACAAAGGAACATCTTTCTTATTACACCCATGATTGTACCCAGTGTTGTCAAATTATGATAGCAATAAGGGAGTTGATCCACCTTGATCTGGCCTTTGAGAATGGGAGCAGAGTGGTTGATTGTTATTTCAGAAGTTGTTCAGTGTGAATCAGGTGAAGGCCAAGAATGGTCTTCAAACCTTTTTAAAGACATCTTCTTTCCCCGTCATTCTGTTTGCCACATTCTCATATGATGATATCTTGAACACTTGTTCCACCTGTTCATTAAAGGTGGATTTCCAGTGTCGTAAAGTCTTTCTGCTTCCTGTTATTGTGTCCAACCGAAGCCAGATACTCCAATGTTTAGTCAGTGTGTTGGGCTCTGGTATTAAGCCAAGTATACAAAAGCTATTTCCGTCACATTAAATCTTTTAAAGCCATAAATGACAGACCTCTTCATGTACACAAAAAGTCCCTCACACACCTTCAAACAACCACCTCCTTGATCAGACACACACACACACACACACACACACACACACACACACACACACACACACACACACACACACACACACCTCCAGATATTCATTACTTGACCTATTACTAACCTACTTTTTGGGGGCCATGTTGTAATCCCCGGAGGGGCTCGATTGTTAGGCAATCGCTGATTTGGCAGCTTCCCAGCAGCTGACACACAGGCTACCCTGTTGATACTTAATCTGACTCTTGTGCTCACACACACACACACACTCGCAGGCAGGTATGCGCATGAAACCACACACACATGCACACAGGGCTTACGCAAGCCTCGGCCAGCCATGCCTAGGGTAGTCATAAAACACAGACGGTGGAGACATGCCAAGCTGTTATAGGTCAAACAATGATTCATAAGCAAAAGTGGATTGGATTAAAAAAAAGGATTATATGTATTTGAGTTTGAATAGTGCTGGTGTTTGATGAGTTCCACCGGGTACCGCTGAAGCTGAGGATAAAAGAGTGAGTGCAGAATCTGCTACCCCTTGCGTGTTCCAGGAAAAGACACTGACCCACTGTTGACATTTGTGTGTTTGAGGAGTTAAATGTTAAATTACGCAAAGGTCAGAGAAGAGTAAACGGTTATAGGCAGAGATGGAGAGAGAGGAAGAGGTTTTTTTATTTTCCCTTTCGAGGAGGAAATTGAAAGCGCTGGCTAAAATGAGAAAATGTAAAGAGAAATCTTGCAGGAAAACCTTTCTAGGCATGAGGTCGAGCTGTGTAATGGGCAGCTGGTTGCGTGTGCGTGTGTGTGTGTGAGAGAGAGACAAGCAAGAGTAATGAAAATAAACAAGCCATGTGAATATGAAAAAAAATGTGATCTTTATTTAACATCTCCACACATATTTCTAATATACATATTTACACCTTTTGTACAATGAATATATCTCGCATGTAACCTGTCTGGACCAGTAATAGCCTCTAGGTTGTGTCACAAATACATAATTCACAGTGCAATATGAAGTTTGTGCACCCGTGTCAGTTTACTCTACGTGTCACATGAATGTGTGACTCTGCTTGTACGAACCAAGAACAAAATCTAAAATCTCTGAAATAACTTTTCTGTAAGGAACTATTCAGATTGTCACAAATCCGTTCCCATCTGGAATCTCTAGCAGATGAGCGAACAATAATTAAAGAACTGCAGCAGAAGTTTTATTAACCTTCTGGTTGACCCACAAATGTAATGCACAGCGCTTCTCAGATATGCCAGATTTAGTACCGTCTTCACAATGATTGTGCCAGAATGAAATAGCTGGCTGCATATCTAGCCTGCAAGGATAGACGTCACAGAAGCTCTGCATCTGCCTGTCGGAATCCAAGATAAAACATATTTCAAAACGTGGTGCATCATGTCTCTAACTATGATGACTAGTCTCCTTGGATCCACAGCTTTCAACGGCAAAAGAAAATCAAATTAAAAAGGGAAGGGGAAAAAAAGTACCATAAAAGAGGCGAAACAGTCAGAACAGATTCTTCCAGCCAAGGTCAGGACCATTTCCTACAGACACGCTCAAGTGTTGAGTCATCAACAGACAACCAACATCAAACATGGCCTGACTGCGACTGATTCAGGGCCATTCAGTTTATGAAACACAGTGATAGGGGCACAACTCACAGCTCAGCTTTGTTAAAGCGACACAGTTTGACATAATGTTCCAACAGATATGAACAAAACACGTTCAACTGCTCAACTGAGAAAGTCTTCATTTTTCTGAAGTGGGTTTCTTTCTGCCTCGATGGTTCCTTAAATGGATATTTGACACATTTCTTTAAAAAAAAAGAAAAATATACAACATTGTTAGATTGAAAGATATTTTAGTACCATTTGATTTGTCTGTTTAGTTTTACTTTTTCCACTGAGATGCAGCATGCATTTAGGCTTAAGATTTATCTAACCATCTCTGCTGCTGCAAAGGCATGTGACCAAGTCTGATTTTATTTTAAGAAGTGTTAGGTTTAGCTTTGGCTAACTGCACATGCAGCGTTTCAGAAGAGCTGAACAGATTGTTCACAGTCACATTTAATGGACAATTCCTGTTCTGATGCGACCTTTTAGATGAGATATTAAGATATGAGCATGTTTTTGAAAAGTTTAATGGTTTAGTTTTAACTGTTAAAAATGTCATCCTTCCTTTTAAGCCATTAACAAGGACTTGTGTAGCCCAGTGACACTGCTTATTATTGAGTGTGAGTGTGTGTGTGTGTGTGACTTTTCAGTGAGTTTTACACTAGTAACATCCTGCCTTTCTCAACCTTCTGCGGATGGTGTGAGATTTGTAAAAGCTCTCTCTACTGAGACGATGCCAGATTGGCAGTGCGACACCTTCGTAGCGTCCCCCGCTGAGTGTGACACATCAGTCCTCTGCTAAGCGTCTTTCTCACTCTATGACACCGCCTGCTGCGAGACGTCAAGCTTGTGCTAGGCCATCCTCGAGCCGGTCGATGAGTCAGCCGGCGGAGCCTCCAGCCTGGTCAGAGACTGGGAGTGAGAGGAACAGCGTCACGTCTCCTCGCCTCCCATTCAGGATTCATCTTATGCTTTGTGAAGCCTTGTGAGTCCAGGCTGAGAGCAAGCATTGGTGACTGATGTTGGCCATGGGTTAATTCTCTGTGATAAGCTCATAGGAGCCTGCAGAGATTTCTTTTTTTGTTTAACGTAATCTGGCAAATTCAAGTCCTTGTTATTTCTTTTAGCACCAAATAATTTTGAAAACATACATAAAAGAAACACAATGAGTGATCATTGTGAGCAATGCCCTTAGCAAGTAACACACATACGACAACAAAATACAGTACAGTGAGTTCTTGTAGAAAGCTTGAGGGTGTATTTACACTCAAATCGAAAATGTGCCTTTGTAAAAAACACACAACAATGGATCCCTCATAGCAATTCCTGTTTTGGTCCCTCAGCCAGCCTCAGCTGAACCGTGTCTTGTCAGCAGAACAGATTATCATCCTCTTCCACGTCAAAGGATGGCACCATCTGTTCTGCCGAGCTCACTTCCTGTTCACCCAGTGCCACTTCCTGCGACGACGGCGGCTGGTGGAACCACGGGTGAGCGAGCAGCTCATTCGCTGTGAGTCTCTCCCAGGGTTCTTTCCTCAGTAGGCTCTGGAGCAGACACTTGGCCCTGGGCGACAAGCCCTCTGGCAAACAGCACTGGCCTCGGCGGATTTTGGAAAACAGCGTGGCCGGGTCCGGGTCGTGGAACGGGTAGCGGCCAACCAGCATGGTGTACAGCATGACCCCCAGGCTCCACATGTCGGCCATCTTGCCAGAGTAAGGCGCGGAGCCATTGAGGATCTCTGGGCTGACGTAGGCGGGGCAGCCGTGGGTGTCCGACATGGAGTCGTTGCTTGGGTCTTCTAGGACGCGACAGTCCTCGAGGCTTTCTAGTCTCACCTGTGTCCTGTGAGGAAAGAGTAAAAAATAAGGTCAGGACATTTCATAGGACCTTTAAAAACCTTTGACAATAAGAAATAAGTTTTATGTAGTACATTCCTTTCTGTTAGCTGCATGTTTACTTCTACATTTGAGAATCCCCTTCCTACAAGAACAGCAGCTACTAGTGAGAGCTTTGGTCACAATGCAACTTGGCAGTGACATC